>NC_092333.1:649360000-649662500 GCF_046630445.1 Rutidosis leptorrhynchoides
TAACTAACTATTGTGAATCGTTTGTAATCGATGTGGACTTTGTCCGGATGGATTAGGACGGGTCCTTTCATGATTCGGGTGCGGTTAGAAGCTATATGAGTAGAGATTTTTGTGCTAAGTTAAGTTGCCCATTGACACCTTTGGATAGTAAATTTTTACACGAATTAGCAAACGGTAAATTAATTTCAGCAGATAATATATGTCGGGATAGAGAAATTAAACTGGGGGATGAAACGTTTAAAATTGATTTAATACCAGTCGAGTTAGGGAGTTTTGATGTAATAATTGGCATGGACTGGTTGAAAAAGGTGAGAGCAGAGGTCGTTTGTTACAAAAATGTGATTCGCATTATGCGTGAAAAAGGAAAACCTTTAATGGTGTACGGAGAAAAGAACAACGCAAAATTAAATCTTATTAGTAGTTTGAAGGCGCAGAAACTAATAAGAAAATGTTGTTACGTCATTCTAGCACACATCAAGGAAGTTAAACCTGAAGAAAAGAACATCAGTGATGTTTCCGTCGCAAAAGAATTTTCCGATGTATTTCCGAAAGAATTACCGGGATTACCCCCACATCGATCCGTTGAATTTCAAATAGACCTTGTACCAGGAGCTGCACCAATAGCTCGTGCTCCATACAGACTCGCACCCAGCGAAATGAAAGAATTACAAAGTCAATTACATGAACTGTTAGAGCGTGTTTTCATTCGACCAAGTACATCACCATGGGGAGCTCCTATTCTGTTTGTCAAGAAGAAAGATGGTACATTCAGGTTGTGTATCGACTACCGAGAGTTGAACAAACTTACCATCAAGAACCGTTACCCACTACCGAGAATCGATGACTTATTTGATCAATTACAAGGCTCGTCAGTTTATTCGAAGATTGATTTACGTTCTGGGTATCATCAAATGCAGGTGAAGGAGGATGATATTCCAAAGACTGCTTTTAGGATGCGTTACGGTCATTACGAGTTTATGGTTATGCCGTTTGGGTTGACTAACGCACCAGCTGTGTTCATGGACCTCATGAACCGAGTGTGTGGACCATACCTTGACAAGTTTGTCATTGTTTTCATCGATGACATACTTATTTACTCAAAGAATGACCAAGAGCATGAAGAACATTTGAGAAAAGTGCTAGAGTTGTTAAGAAAAGAAAAACTGTAAGCTAAGTTTTCAAAGTGTGCATTTTGGTTGGAAGAAGTTCAATTCCTCGATCATATAGTGAACAAAGAAGGTATTCAGGTGGATCCACCAAATATTGAAACCGTTGAAAAGTGAGAAACCCCGAAAACTCCAAAATACAAACTCCAATTTTTAGGGCTAGCTGGTTATTACAGGAGATTCATCCAAGATATTTCCAAAATAGCAAAACCCTTGACTGCATTAACGCATAAAGAGAGGAAATTTGAATGGAAGGATGAACAAGAAAAAACGTTTTAATTGTTCAAGAAAAAGTTAACTGCGGCACCTATATTGTCATTACCTGAAGGGAATGATGATTTTGTGATATATTGTGACGCCTCAAAGCAAGGTCTCAGTTGTGTATTAATGCAACGAATGAAGGTAATTGCTTATGCGTCAAGATAATTGAAGATTCACGAGCAGAATTATACGACGCATGATTTGGAATTAGGTGCGGTTGTTTTTGCATTAAAGACTTGGAGGCACTACTTATATGGGGTCAAAAGTATTATATATACTGACCACAAAAGTCTTCAACACATATTTAATCAGAAACAACTGAACATGAGGCAGCGTAGGTGGATTGAATTGTTGAATGATTACGACTTTGAGATTCGTTACCACCTGGGGAAGGTAAATGTGGTAGCCGACGCCTTAAGCAGAAAGGACAGAGAACCCATTCGAGTAAAAGCTATGAATATAATGATTCACACTAACCTTACTACTAAAATAAAGGAGGCGCAACAAGGAGTTTTAAAAGAGGGAAACTTAAAGGATGAAATAACCAAATGATCGGAGAAGCATCTTAATATTCGGGAAGACGGAACCCGGTATAGGGCTTAAAGAATTTGGGTACCAAAATTTGGAGATATGAGAGAAATGGTACTTAGAGAAGCTCATAAAACCAGATACTCAATACATCCTGGAACGGGGAAGATGTACAAAGATCTCAAGAAACATTTTTGGTGGCCGGGTATGAAAGCCGATGTTGCTAAATATGTAGGAGAATGTTTGACGTGTTCTAAGGTCAAAGCTGAGCATCAGAAACCATCAGGTCTACTTCAACAACCCGAAATCCCGGAATGGAAATGGGAAAACATTACCATGGATTTCATCACTAAATTACCAAGGACTACAAGTGGTTTTGATATTATTTGGGTAATAGTTGATCGTCTCACCAAATCAGCACACTTCCTGCCAATAAGAGAAGATGACAAGATGGAGAAGTTAGCACGACTGTATTTGAAGGAAGTCGTCTCCAGACATGGAATACCAATCTCTATTATCTTTGATAGGGATGGCAGATTTATTTCAAGATTCTGGCAGACATTACAGCAAGCATTAGGAACTCGTCTAGACATGAGTACTGCCTATCATCCACAAACTGATGGGCAGAGCAAAAGGACGATACAAACGCTTGAAGACATGCTACGAGCATGTGTTATTGATTTCGGAAACAGTTGGGATAGAAACCTTCCGTTAGCAGAATTTTCCTACAACAACAGCTACCATTCAAGCATTGAGATGGCGCCGTTTAAAGTACTTTATGGTAGAAAGTGCAGGTCTCTGATTTATTGGAGTGAAGTGGGGGATAGACAGATTACGGATCCGTAGATAATACAAGAAACTACCGAGAAGATTATTCAAATTCAACAACGGTTGAAAACCGCCCAAAGTCGACAAAAGAGCTACGCTGACATTAAAAGAAAAGATATATAATTTGAAATTGGAGAGATGGTCATGCTTAAAGTTGCACATTGGAAAGGCGTTGTTCGATTTGGTAAACGAGGAAAATTAAATCCAAGGTATATTGGACCATTCAAGATTATTGATCGTGTCGGACCAGTAGCTTACCGACTTGAGTTACCTCAATAACTCGCGACTGTACATAACACTTTCCATGTCTCGAATTTGAAGAAATTTTTTACTAAAGAAGATCTCAATATTTTGTTAGACAAAATCCAAATCAACGAAAAACTTCAATTCATCGAAGAACCCGTCGAAATAATGGATCGTGAGGTTAAAAGACTTAAGCAAAACAAGATACCAATTGTTAAGGTTCGATGGAATGCTCGTAGAGGACCAGAGTTCACCTGGGAACGAGAAGATCAGATAAAGAAGAAATACCCGCACTTATTTCCAGAAGATACATCAACACCTCCAACTGCTTAAAATTTCGGGACGAAATTTATTTAACGGGTAGGTACTGTAGTGACCCGAACTTTTCCATGTTTATATATATTAAATAAAATTGTTAATTACATGATTAAGTGTTTCCAACATGTTAAACAATTAAACTTGTTAAGACTTGATTAATTGAAATAGGTTTCATATAGACAATTGACCACCCAAGTTGACCGGTGATTCACGAACGTTAAACCTTGTAAAAACTATATGATGTCATATATATGGATATATATATAGGTAACATGATATTATGATAAGTAAAAATATCATTAAGTATATTAACAATGAACTACATATGTAAAAACAAGACTACTAACTTAATAATTTCGAAACGAGGCATATATGTAACGATTATCGTTGTAACGACATTTAATTGTATATATATCATATTAAGATATATTAATACATCATAATATCATGATAATGTAATAATTTAACATCTCTTTAGATATAATAAACAATGGGTTAACAACATTTAACATTATCGTTAACCTAAAGGTTTCAAAACAACACTTACATGTAACGACTAACGATGACTTAACGACTCAGTTAAAATGTATATACATGTAGTGTTTTAATATGTATTCTTACACTTTGGAAAGACTTCAAGACACTTATCAAAATACTTCTACTTAACAAAAATGCTTACAATTACATCCTTGTTCATTTTCATCAACAATTCTACTCGTATGCATCCGTATTCGTACTCGTACAATACACAGCTTTTAGATGTATGTACTATTGGTATATACACTCCAATGATCAGCTCTTAGCAGCCCATGTGAGTCACCTAATACATGTGGAAACCATCATTTGGCAACTAGCATAAAATATCTCATAAAATTACAAAAATATTAGTAATCATTCATGACTTATTTACATGTAAACAAAATTACACATCATTTATATCTAATCCATATACCAACGACCAAAAATACCTACAAACACTTTCATTCTTCAATTTTATTCATCTAATTGATCTATCTCAAGTTCTATCTTCAAGTTCTAAGTGTTCTTCATAAATTCTATAAGTTCTAGTTTCATAAAATCAATAATACTTCCAAGTTTGCTAGCTTACTTCCAATCTTGCAAATCCACTTTGAGTGATCATCCAACCTCAAGAAATCTTTCTTATTTACAGTAAGATATCTTTCTAATATAAGGTAATACTCATATTCAAACTTTGATTCAATTTCTATAACTTTAACAATCTTATTTCGAGTGGAAATCTTACTTGAACTTGTTTTCATGTCATGATTTTGCTTCAAGAACTTTCAAGCCATCCAAGGATCCTTTGAAGCTAGATCTATTTTTTTCATTTCCAGTAGGTTTATCCATAAAACCTGAGATAGTAATAATGTTCATAACATCATTTGATTCATATATATATAACTACCTTATTCGAAGGTTTAAACTTGAAATCACTAGAACATAGTTTAGTTAATTCTAAACTTGTTCGCAAACAAAAGTTAATCCTTCTAACTTGACTTTTAAAATCAACTAGACACATGTTCTATATCTATATGATATGCTAACTTAATGATTTAAAACCTGGAAACACGAAAAACACCGTAAAATCGGATATACGCCGTCGTAGTAACACCGCGGGCTGTTTTGGGTTAGTTAATTAAAAACTATGATAAACTTTGATTTAAAAGTTGTTCTTCTGGAAAAATGATTTTTCTTATGAACATGAAACTATATCAAAAAATCATGTTTAAACTGAAAGTGAAAGTATGTTTTCCAAAATGGTCATCTAGACGTCGTTCTTTCGACTAAAATGACTATCTCTTACAAAAAATGACTTGTAACTTATATTTCTGACTATAAACCTATACTTTTTCTGTTTAGATTCATAAAATAGAGTTCAATATGAAACCATAGCAATTTGATTCACTCAAAACGGATTTAAAACGAAGAAGTTATGGGTAAAACAAGATTGGATATTTTTTGATTGTTGTAGCTACGGGAAATATTGTAACAATTCTATATAAACCATATCCTAGCTAACTTATATTATATTATACATGTATTCTAATATATTATGTAATCTTGGGATACCATAGACACGTATGCAAATGTTTTGACATATCATATCGACCCATGTATATATATTATTTGGAACAACCATAGACACTCTATATGCAGTAATGTTGGAGTTAGCTATACAGAGTTTAGGTTGATTCCAAAAATATATATACTTTGAGTTGTGATCTAGCCTGAGACGTGTATACACTGGGTCGTGGATTGATCCAAGATAATATATATCGATTTATTTCTGTACATCTAACTATGGACAACTAGTTGTAGGTTACTAACGAGGACAGCTGACTTAATAAACTTAAAACATTAAAACGTATTAAAAATATTGTAAATATATTTTGAACATACTTTGATATATATGTACATATTTGTTATAGGTTCGTGAATCGACCAGTGGCCAAGTCTTACTTCCCGACGAAGTAAAAGTCTGTGAAAGTGAGTTATAGTTCCACTTTTAAAATCTAATATTTTGGGATGAGAATACATGCAGTTTTATAAATGGTTTATGAAATAGACACAAGTAAATGAAACTACATTATATGGGTGAATGATCGAAGCCGAATATGTCCCAAAATACATTATTTTGGGATGCTAATGTAGTTTCATTTAATTGTGTCTATTTCGTAAAACATTTATAAAATTACATGTATTCTCATCCCAAAATATTAGATTTTTAAAAGTGGGACTATAACTCACTTTCACAGATTTTTACTTCGTCGGGAAGTAAGACTTGGCCACTGGTCGATTCATGAACCTATAACAAATATGTACATATATATCAAAGTATGTTCAAAATATATTTACAACATTTTTAATACGTTTTACTGTTTTAAGTTTATTAAGTCAGCTGTCCTCGTTAGTAACCTACATCTAGTTGTCCATAGTTAGATGTACAGAAATAAATCGATATATATTATCTTGAATCAATCCATGACCCAGTGTATACACGTCTCAGGCTAGATCACAACTCAAAGTATATATATATTTGGAATCAACCTCAACCCTGTATAGCTAACTCCAACATTACTGCGTATAGAGTGTCTATGGTTGTTCCAAATAATATACGTAGATGGGTCGATATGATATGTCAAAACATTTGCATACGTGTATATGGTATCCCAAGATTACATAATATATTAGAATACATGTATAATAAAATATAAGTTAACTAGGATATAATTAATATAGATTTGTTACCAATTTTCACGTAGCTACAACAAGCAAAAATATCCAATCTTGTTTTACCCATAACTTCTCCGTTTTAAATCCGTTTTGAGTGTTTCAACTTGCTATGGTTTCATATTGAACTTAAGTTTATGAATCTAAACAGAAAATGTATAAGTTTATAGTCGGAAATACAGGTTACAAGTCGTTTTTGTAAAGGTAGTCATTTCAGTCGAAAGAACGACGTCTAGATGACCATTTTGGAAAACATACTTCCACTTTGAGTTTAACCATGATTTTTTGATATAGTTTCATGTTCATAAGAAAAATCATTTTTCCAGAAGAACAACTTTTAAATCAAAGTTTATCGTAGTTTTTAATTAACTAACCCAAAACAGCCCGCGGTGTTACTACGACGGCGTATATCCGATTTTACGGTGTTTTTCGTGTTTCCCGGTTTTAAATCATTAAGTTAGCATATCATATAGATATAGAACATGTGTTTAGTTGATTTTAAAAGTCAAGTTAGAAGGATTAACTTTTGTTTGTGAACAAGTTTAGAATTAACTAAACTATGTTATAGTGATTACGAGTTTAAACCTTCGAATACGATAATTTTATATATATTAATCGAATGATGTTATGAACATCATTACTACCTCAAGTTTAGTAGGTAAACCTACTGAAAGTGACAAGAAATGATCTAGCTTCAAAGGAGCTTGGATGGCTTGAATGTTCTTGAAGTAGGATCATGACACAAAACAAGTTCAAGTAAGATTTTTACTCGAATTAAGATAGTTTATAGTTATAGAAATTTAATCAAAGTTTGAATATGAATATTACCTTGAATAAGAAAGATAACCTACTGTAAATAACAAAGGTTTCTTGATCTTAGATGATTACTTGGAATGAATTAGAAAGCTTGGAAGTAAACTAGTAAACTTGAAAGGATTTTTGAAGTGTTCTTGAAGTGTTCTTCCTAAGATGATTATAGCTTGATTCTTGAAGTAATTTGTGATGAAGATGATGATTAGCTACTGGAAAAATTCGTTCATAAGTGTGTGTGTGTGTGTGTGTGTGTGTGTGTGTGTGTGTGTGTGTTGAGAGAGAATTAGAAAGAGAATTGGAAGTGAAATGGAGTGAATGATGAGTGGTAAGTGGTGAGTGGTGAGTGGGGTTAAAAGGAGTTCTAGTTAGTTGACTAGTTCATGGTAGAAGTTAAAATTGATTAGTCATGCATGACATAATCAAGAGTGGAATCCCATGCTAGTTCCTATTGGTATATACCCATAGTAAGTACGTCTAGTAGCTGTGTATAATACGAGTATAAATACGACTAGAATTCTTGATGAAAAAAGAATGGGAATGTAACTGTAACCATTTTCGTTAAGTATGAGTTTTTTGATATATGTCTTGAAGTCTTCCAAAAGTATATTAATACATCTAAATACACTACATGTATATACATTTTAACTGAGTCGTTAAGTCATCATTAGTCGTTACATGTAAGCGTTGTTTTGAAACCTTTAAGTTAACGATCTCATTTAATGTTGTTAACCCATTGTTTATTATATCTAATGAGATGTTAAATTATTATATTATCATGATATTATGATATATTAATATATCTTAATATGATATATATACATTTAAATGTCGTTACAACGATGATCGTTACATATATGCCTCGTTCGAAATCCTTTAGTTAGTAGTCTTGTTTTTACATATGTAGTTCATTGTTAATATACTTAATGATATGTTTACTTATCATAATACCATGTTAACTATATATATATATATATATATATATATATATATATATATATATATATATATATATATATATATATATATCCATATATATGACATCATATAGTTTTTACAAGTTTTAACGTTCGTGAATCACCGGTCAACTTGGGTGCTCAATTGTCTATATAAAACCTATTTCAATTAATCAAGTCTTAACAAGTTTGATTGCTTAACATGTTGAAAACACTTAATCATATAAATATCAATTTCATTTAATATATATAAACATGGAAAAGTTCGGGTCACTACAATTGAAGGGTTGTTCCTTTTATGAAAGTTGCCTCTTTTGTCGTTGAGGAAGAAAAGAAAAAAAAAAGGAAAAAACAAAGTTAGTTGATTTTTTTGTAAAAAAGAATTTTTTCGACATCTTTTGGTAAAATTAAAGGGTTGGTTCTTTTACGAAAGTTGCTTCTTTTATCGTTGGAGACCAAAAATAAAATAAAATAAATAAATAAATAAACAAATAAATAAATAAATAAATAAATAAATATTGTAGCACAGTAGTGGCCCCTGTGGGTCCAACTGTTTGAGCGCAGCGTACAAGTTGGTAAAACGTGGTGAGTGTTATTATTCAGTATTTTTGGTTTTAGTAATGGGATAAATAATAATTTAAAATTTATAATATAGGTATAAAGTGGGGGTTTGATTTGTATTTTAATGTAAGTTAGGGGGTTAGTTTTGTGAAAAGGGAAAATGTAAATAGTACTGTTCATCACATATAAGATAAATTTTGTCTAATAGATAGTATGTTAATGTTAATTAATTTCCCTCTCAAGTATCTTAGTTACAATTTCACTATCATGGGCATAGCCCAAGCCCATATGGCTACCTTTGGCGTTCTTTGCGTCGAGTTGCTGCATGCTGCCTCGAGTTCTTATCCACAAATCAAAAAGATGCTACCATCGAATCACGTGAACTCGAAGTTAAACTTTTGTATATACAAATCTATAAAGAATCATCATTGCAAGTAGTATGGAGCTCAAGTCTAACATAACTACAATGGCAGTAATGGGGGCGAGGTACTCTGGAGACATTATATAAGTACATTGTAGTAAAGAAGTTGAATATAAATTTCCATAAAAGTATTAAGTGATGGTAGTTGATCATGAATGCGTAGGTAAAATATATACGAAACTGAAATAATTATACATATTATCACATTTATAATCAGATAAAAAATATGTATAATAAATAATTATAATAAGAACGAAAAGCTAGACCGATCTAACCGGATTTAAACACTTGCCTAAAAGATAACCTAAACGGGAAGACCTTAATGCGGCTAAAAGAAAAAACTAATTGTGTTTGTGCTTTTAGTTTTTAGGGTGTGTTTCTAAAAAGCCTAAGGCCTTTATTTATAGTGAAAACTATAGCCTTAGGTTTGCTCTCACAACCGATGTGGGACAAATAATAGAACTTCCTAGATTTTGCACCAAACTACCAACTTTGAGATTCGATATCTCATTCACCCTCAATTCGTTTTGGACACTCCTTAACTCGTTTTAAAGCCCTCGTCAAGGACTACAAAACTCACTAAATAGTTACTAATATATGTCAATCGACCATATAATTATTTGTGTCCAAATTTGGTGAAAACACACATTTTTCATCAAGTTTTTCCAACAGAATGTTTAGAAAACTAGGAAATAATGGATCTCACACTTGAACTAATTTATTTATGCTTAGATAATTAGGAAGGAGGTTGACCATATCAGTGACTTAATCATACAGATATTGATGGGTGCTGGCTAGAAGCAACTTTATTCTACTCGGAAATTTTGAAGGGAAGTTGACTGTTTTCGTCTTAATTAACATGCCGATATTTCTAGTTGCTGGTACAGAATGCACTCGAATGGTCACTGTCACTGTCACTGTTGCTAAACAATATAAATGCCATGCTTAAAATTAGGAATGAGGTCAACACTCATATGTTGGTTCCAACCGTTTGTCACAAGAAGGCGATTCAGATAAACTGAGTTACCTTGAGAAAAGCATTAACGAGAGGCTTCATTTGTACCCAATTCTTCAAATGTTTATAAAACCACAAATATTGTATTATATTATATAAATGAGTTACCTTGTGTTGTAGCTCATGTGGTAGTGGTAGTGGTCTGCCTCTTTTAGTGAGAAATCAGGAGTTCGACTCTCGTGGGGTTCAACATTGCACTTAAAGTTGGCCCTTAACCCTTGAATACCACTCAAAGGGGCCTTCCGCACATCGCGTTGCGGGGGTAGTAGGGAGGGGGTTTTACCGCCCATGACATCGGATTGGGTCGGGTTTCCTCCTGGACAGTAGTTGGGGGCGGGTTATGCAACTGCGGAGATGAACGCCGTGGATGGTTTAGTCCTGTGGGTGATCCCGGACTGTTGTTCCAAAAAAGAGAGAAGGGGGGGGGGGGGGGGGGGGGGGGGGGGGGGGGACTATACATATAACTTGAAGTCTAAGTTAACCTGAACCCTAACCTTAATACATTATGCTAAAACCCTAATATTGTTTATGTCTAATAATGTTACTTGCACGAGAAGCTTCTAAAGACATCAAGATTGGTGGTTACTCGGTTCCTCGTGGAACAACGTTGATGGCGAATGCCTGGGCCATTCACATGGACCCCGTTTTGAAGGACAACCCCGATGAGTTTAAACCTGAAAGTTTTGAACAAAATTTGGAGCAGAAATACAAAATGACACCTTTTAGGTCCAGTTTGACTCACGAAATCCAATGGAATGTCTTGGAACGAATTTAGCGAATCAAGTTCTCGGTTCGACTTTAGGTACTTTTGATTCAGGCGTTCGAGTGGGAGGGGGGGGACTATACATATAACTTGAAGTCTAAGTTAACCTGAACCCTAACCTTAATACATTATGCTAAAACCCTAATATTGTTTATGTCTAATAATGTTACTTGCACGAGAAGCTTCTAAAGACATCAAGATTGGTGGTTACTCGGTTCCTCGTGGAACAACGTTGATAGCGAATGCCTGGGCCATTCACATGGACCCCGTTTTGAAGGACAACCCCGATGAGTTTAAACCTGAAAGTTTTGAACAAAATTTGGAGCAGGAATACAAAATGACACCTTTTAGGTCCAGTTTGACTCACGAAATTCAATGGAATGTCTTGGAACGAATTTAGCGAATCAAGTTCTCGGTTCGACTTTAGGTACTTTTGATTCAGGCGTTCGAGTAGGAGGATATTGGGCGTGAAGAGATTGATATAACTGCTTCTTATGGCTTGTTAATTTCCAAATTGATGCCATTACAAGCCCTTCGCAAACCTCATTCAAACATAGTTGGAGATTTTCTTTAATATGTTGTTGTTCATGAAGAATTATTGTTTAGCATTCAGTAAATAAATGCAGAAATTAAGCTACTCAAAACACAAAATCATTTCCCCATAAATTTATGGTTATATTTTTGGTTATATACATACACTACTACACAACCCAAATGTAGTATGATTCATGTTCCCATAATTTTTAAAAAAAAAAAAAAAGTAAATTTATGGTTATATATACATACACAACCAAACGTAGTATACTTCATGTTCACATAAATAAAAAATAAATAAATAAATAAAAAAGGTACTACTTTTTCTTCTTGTCTTCTTGAGATCTTTCTAGTATAACAGGGGCTGCAGGTATACTGAACCACCACTCTTTCATTCTACGCATGTATCTTTCTGTTTGCGCTCTTCTCATAGGCGAGTACTTTGTAAACTCTTCCAAGAAAATAATTAGAACTACATATCTAAAGGGTACAATTGTCACAAACAATGCAAAAGCCACAAGTGCAGCTGCAAATCTGTTACTTGCCTGAACATATATACAAAAAAAAAAAATTCACATTACTATTGCAAAGATAAAAATGGCAATATGAACATCATTTGTGAGCTGGGTAAGAAAAAAAAAAGGTCGAGTCATAATAAGCCATTTTTAAGTATGTGCCAGAGTGGAATAGAGGTCACATTGTAATAACCGATATATCATTTTGTGACACACACAATACTATACATTTAAACTATACTTACTATTAGATTATTAGAATTTAGAATTTAGAATAAAACACTAAAACAGAAGCATTTAAAAACATTGTATGCATTAGGACTATACTATGGCGAGTTTCAACTTGTTTGACCTATAGCTATACATTAATCAGCCCACTGGAGATAACACACAACCCATGAAGTAGTCATAAGTTCAAAACGGTTAGAAAGTAGGGTATGGTATTATAATCTGGATTTTTTCCTTCTTAACGGTCTTACTCTATATTTTGAATAAACATTGTTCTTGAATCGTGTGAAACACTTTCGCAATTAAGTATTTCCACCCTATCAAGCCTCGGGTTACAGGAAATCCTAATTGGGATAAGACAAGACAAAAAGTTGTTTCCAGGCAAGAAGAAATCGTATCAATCGTATCAATATCAGAGTGTTTCTGGTTTTTTTTTTTTTTGGCAAAATAACGATGACATTAGAACCGGATCCTAAGATCCGAGAGTACAACCGTTACAAAAGAATCCAACAACGAGTCCTAGTCCAACTAAACAACTAAATTAAACAGCTCACTAACAGACAAACCCGTTTAATCTAGTAAACAAAGTAAAACCAAGGCTATAACTAACGGAAACTTAGATAACAAGCTGTACAAATAAAGAAACTAAAGCGGGGTACCCGCCGAAAAATCACCGGAACAATAGCCGGAAAACAAGTCCGAACACCAACATAACATCCACCAGCGACACTTCGGCCAAAAAGTACCGACCGGAAAAAATCATCAAATCCAAGCAGTACAGGACCGCCACAGAACAATCCAACCAAGATAAACAAGCCACCATTTTAGGAAAATAAACAAATCCAACCAAGATAAACAAATCCGGCAAAATCACGCCGGAAAAAATTTTCGACGCTCAGATCCGGCCAAACGAAAGAGGTAGCAACCTAAACAAAAACCAAATCGCCCCGTAAACAACCACAGAACTCCTTTTGGAGTTCGCCTCCTGTGATCGGGAAAGGAAAACGACCAAACGACCGGAGAGGTCACTGGCAAGAAAGAACAGGCATTGACACCAACCAAACAACAAAGATAACGAGATGACCCAGATGACTCACCAAAAGGCACCACCAGAAGCAGAAAGCACGTGAATACTCACGGCTTTCGCCGCCTGCCGCCAAGTGCGAGGAAGATGACCACCAAACAACTCGAAGCCGTGAAGGTCAGGGACAACGGATCTGAGAAAAAAAGAAACAAAGCAGGAAAAAGAAGGTCATCGGACCTCCGGCGAGATGCCGGATGCCGGAACGACGACGGACAGTGCTAGGGTTCCGATGGGCAGGAGGGATGTAAGAGGCAAATTGATATGGGTGCCTCTGTGTGTTCTAGATGAAAGTAATTAACAGTTTCTGGATGGAAACCTGTTATTTAACAGTTAAACACGAAAGGGTGCAATCAAAGGTTACAACCCTTCGTTTTGGAAAACCTGTCAACTTAACAGACATGACTTTTGGTGGGAAAACGGTTTCAGCCTGACCCCAACGGACGCTGGACCCCGCTATTTTCGCGACAGTGTCTAATCAACTCTTACGGGCGTGCACTCTGGACTCTCCAAACCCATTGTTAAGTATAACTACTTAACTAGATAACTTTTACTTACAAGTAAATCTCAATTACCTAAAAACAAGGTTGCAAGATTCGCTATCCGGGGTTTAATCGGCCGAGACTTTGGAAGGATTAATCGGCAATTCGGGGATTAATCAGAGATTGATCGGATTGTACTGTATACATTTAAATATTAAATTTTGATATTTATATGAGTAATTATAGGAAAAAACCATAAATATAAAGATAATTTTTAACATAATTATCTAAAATTGTTCATTTTGCTTCAAAACTAAAAATTTTTAGTTTAAATTCATTTTAAAATGTTAACCATTTTTTACTTTGACTGACTTTGATTACCAAATTCGATTTTGATCTATCAATTCACGTCGACCGTTTAATTAAACGGATTTTTGGAAATCGGAACGGATTGTTCCTAAAAATGATTAATCGGAGATTAATCGACGAGTAATCGGGTTTTTTACAACACTTCCTAAAAATGATTGTTAGATGACACTAAAATCACCAACAAAAACTCAAACGGTAAAATAACAATAAAAAAATATATGAATAAGGAATGGGTTAAATAGGTTGATAGTGTTCACTAAATTAGATACGAAGTATAAGATAATTATACATTCTATAATCATATTTGACACTCCCTATTACAAGATAAACATATATCTAGTACAAAGGCATTTTAGGGTCGACCTAACTCGTTTGTCCCCAAAAAGTGTTACCCCACCCAGCCGACCCATCAGTTTTGCTATCTCTAATTAATTTCTATATCAAAACTAAAGGTACCATCCATAACTGAAATAACTTGGTTGTTCAGCCAAGCAAACCTTCATGTGTTTCTTAACTTGTTTACCTTTGTGTTGGGACAGGTACAGTGATAATAAGATAGCTCGTTCAATTGAATATATTTCATAGTCGAAGGTCAATTTCATAGTAGACTAGGATTACAAGTTCATATCAATTACTCGTACAAAACAATACACCAATAAGGTGTAAAAAATCATGAGAATTGATTACCTGCGGAAATATGGATAACAGCAAACCACGTATTTTAAGGAGAACAACATTTCCCTCTTGGACGAACTCTTCAGCTTGAGAAATTGCATTTTGAACAGCCAAAAGCTGCTCCATTTTGTTCATTGGCGGTGGCACAATAACCTTGAGTCCATCAACCGGCCGCCCTTCATTAACATACCGTACAAGCATCGTACTAATTGCAAAAAAGATTAGTAGCAAAGCAAAGACGTAAGGAAGCCATCCGCTGCACAAGGAAACTTCGCTTAAATTAAGGACTCATACACATCTACTACGTATAAACTTTTTTTTTAAGTGATAAAACATATCCAAATATAAAAATGTGCTTATGATCCCAACACCCCTTTTACAACTTCATTATAATCACCATCATCATGAATACAACAGATTTTAATCAAAAAATAGATATAGATATTAAGTTATAAACTAACCAGTAAATGATGAATCCGAATACTAAACAGAATGCAATTGACTTAGTAGGCTGATCCCAGTATAATATTGCAATAAGATGATTCCCAAGGTCAATCACAGGAAATAGCAGCTCCTGCAAAAAACAAAAATAAATATTCAGTTTAAACCCCTTAAAAATTTCACCAGCACACACTTTTTTGTATATGAATTTAGGTTTCCGTTGGCTAAGAGATGGGGTGCTTAAAATGTATCACGAGGTTGTACATAATTAAAAGCAGACTTCAGGCACATATCAATCTATTAGACCGGTACCCATTTTCGCTGTATATTTTTATTTGACCCTTTTTAAGATAAAAAAAAAACTTGCTGAAATCGACCCAAGCGCAAGTAAATGGGTCGAACTTCCAACGCTATAAGATACACGCATAATTGAAGCAAAAAGATTAGGTTTTTAATTCGCAAAACCTTCAACACAGCTAAGTTGGTGTCAAGGCCTTCAACTTTGGCGCCATCAACTGTTGCTTGTGCATCTGCAACCATCTTGTAATTGCTTCTAGATTCATCTACAGCTTTCTCTAATGGGGTCATTTCTCCAACAGTGATCTCACCAACAGTGATCAGCGACCGATTGAGCGTATTAGTAGAACCCGTGCCAAATACAAACCCTAGGCCAGAAGCTATGGCGGTTGCAGATACCGAGTACATTCCGGTAGCTGATTTATTACTGTTATTTCTTTCTGGACCTTTTGAAGTCAACATGGTGGCGATTGTTTCCAATATACGGTCGCCACCTGGCAGTTGATCACAAGCATTGAACATAAGACCTGCTTCATAGGACAATGGGATTGTAGAACTCATGTTGGTGAGAGCTTGTATTCTAATAATTCCAAATATTGCTTTTAGTAAAGCTTCATCCCGTTCGGCTCCTGTTAGTTTGAATTTCCGAATAAATCCGTGAGCGTATAAAATTTCGCGTACAATGGCTAGCCAATAGTCACGCCTAGTATGCCCTTTGAGCTCAGGAAGCTCCATAACAACCGGTTCAGATCTACATTTGAGCCCAAAATTAGTTCAAATAACTTCTTGGTAAGCATACAATATAGCATATGCATTAAGACTTACAAGGAACTTGACTTATACAAAATGGCCTTGTCAAAAAGCCTTGTGCCCCATGGACCAGTCAACTCAGCCTTGACAACCTGCTTCAAGTCATCTGCCAACTCATAAACTGTCGGTGTATCATACGACACGACACGGAGAGCTTCAAAGTACAGAGCATGGTCCGTCAGAGTCAACCGGCCTGTTATCAAAAAAATATTAAATAATTATGGACGCATGTAACAACTTCATAAGTACCATATCAATAACAAAATATTCAGAGGTGAAGGTTGACTATTTGACTTACCAGGCCAAGTTGAGATGCCTAGATGTTGAAGGACTGGTTGTGTGGTGACAGTACCATCCACTTCTAGCACCCGTTCCCCTCTTGCAGATCTTTCGGAGGATAAAAGAGACGACTCTGAGTGAGATTTAAGTTTTTTAATAGCCCTGTGATGATGTTAAACTTGGTCAAACTTGTCAAATATATTCATTAAGTTAATGACTAGTAATGGTGCGCCGTATGGTTTGCACGCATAAATAAACCTTTACAGGATGAAAGAGACACTTAAAAGGCATGTAAAAAGACATTGAAGACATTTTATAAATAAATATTTCAACGTTCTCCGGCAAGAAAAATATCATAATAACAATTCAGGCCGCCCAGCATAAAGCACAACGCACTTTTCACATAAATCAATCAATGGTAGCGTGACACGTGTCTCCAAACATTACGGAGCACTCACACCTATAAACAGGCCACCTGGACCATCACTTTCTCTCACACACAATGCTTTCTCACTCTAGAACTTGAAGACTTAGCCGCACAGCGTTAGGTGGACTAACTCATAGTTTGGCTTCGCAAGATGGACTTAAGCCACCCCACAGTATTAGACCGTGATCCGGGTCTACAGGGACTTTGTCCCAACTCCCAAGGGTAATAGTCAATTAGCAATCTACCTCACCACAGGAGTTCTAGGCTTGCACTGATACTTATAAGCCGCCGGCCGAAAATAGGTATCATCAACTAGCTAATATCCTCTAAATTGACACATGTGAGTTGTTTAATTCAGTTTCACAGCTCGCAATTAACAGTATTTAAACATGCAATCAGATTGCAGAAAAACTAAATACCTCTCTAAGGCAGTAAGGTATTTCTCATATATAGTGAACTGAAGCCTCCCTCCAGTGGATGCAGTAAGAAACTCAAAAACATAATTACTAATTATCACATTCGCTATTATCGGCACCGCTGGGGCTATTCGAGAAAAGGCCGTTGCCCCCACTGTTGCATCCTCGTCTATCTGCATAGTGATATTCACAACAGCAAGTCAAAAAAATTAAATTTAAATTATAATCATAATATCACATTTTAAATTTGCAATTGAAAAGGGCATACATCTACAGAAGGCTGGCTGGCAGCATCTGGAACATCCCAAGCAAGCATCATATCAAACGTTAATCGACGAAACTTTTTGTCCTCCATATAACCACTAACTTGTGTAGACTGAGCAAGCGCCCTGAAACATGAATACTCGAGAAAATTACGTGCATACCGTGACGAATTTTTCGTTGCATCAGTAGCCACCTTCTCAAAATTGTCGCGAAGCTGATCTGAAGAAACATCAAGTACTCTGCAGTAATAAAATATAACCTCATAAAACTTTCATTTCAACAAATCACATTAATTGAACAACATATCAAGATACTTTACCAGTTTCACCAATTTTTTTGACCCACCCAAACCACCCACGCATTGCATAACCCACCCACAACTGCTGCCCAACTGCTGCCCCAGAAAGAAACCCGACCCAATCCGAGGGCATGCGCGGTAAAAACCCCCTCCCCCACTTCTCCCCGCAACGCGATGTGCGGAAAGCAACCTTGGGTGGAATTCAAGGGTTAATGGACAACCTTGTGTGCAATCGACTCGTGACCTATTGCTAAGAGAAGCAGGTCAATACCACATGAGCTACATGCAAGGTTACCAGTTTCACCAATTATTATAAAATTATAAAATAGTACTAAAATTAACATTAACATAAATATTTATGATACATACATATATATATATATATATATATATATATATATATATATATATATATATATATGAACAGTATTACTTTACCAAATTCACCAATTATTACTAAATGCAGAGATATGTTACTATAACCGCTAAAATCAGGTAAAGTCTACAGAACTTACTTCGAACAGCGACGAACAACGGCATTTGCAACAGCAGACAGTTCATGAATCCAGTATTTATCTTCCGCAGACGGAGATTTTTTCATTTCTTCAAACTCTTCATTATATGGATTAGGATTTTTATTCAACCATTTAAATGATCCATCTCTTACATAATCCATCATATTTTTTGTTCTGTTAACTGCAGTCATCTTTAAATTCTGTCACAAAACTTAGGGTTATGAGATTCTTAAATCGAATTAAAATTGTGAGATTTCATAGTAAAGTTTGTGAATCGCTGTAAAGATGAATTAATCGTTACAGAATTTCAAGAATCATGAAATTAGTTGGTACGATTGTTATATGTGATCAGAAACGCGTGTGGGTTATTTTTGGGATCGCATATGTAACGGTAGTTAGATTTGGGTTAATAAAAATTAAAGTCATGTGCAAACTTGGTCCTCCTTAGATGTGCTGATTACTCTTTTTGGCAACATTGGTTTTACTAATAATGGTCATGTTTTAGTTTTATACGGAGTAAATGTTTAAGGAATGGAATTGATATACCGGACACTAAATTTGATAGATTCATTCAAAATTACTAACATACCCTTAATTTATATCTTACACATATTTTTACACATATTTTTTTGATAGAATTTATTTGAGGGTATTTTTGAAAAGTAGCACCAAATCGTGGTGGATCTATCAAAGTTATGTTTTGAAATATTACCTCCTCCCGTTTATAATGAGTTTGTGGTAAGACTACTACTAACGCCGCGTCAGTCAACATATGTGGCAGGAATTGACGGTATTTGACGCCGTTAACCCGACGTCAATTTTTGACGTCAACTTCCGTTAGTTGGTTTTTTGACGATACAAACCATGAGCGTGAGATTTGGTTGAGCCAATCTCAGGTCTTTGCCATTTTATATTTATGTTTAATTTACTTTTTACACCCAATTTTCAATTAGATTTGACCACATCACCTGCCAAATATTTGACACATAAACTTGACATTATGGGTTAGCGGGGGTCAAATACAGTCACAGTAAAAAAACCCCACTTTTTCATCAAAAAGCTTACAATTTGCCTGTGATGTCACATGCAGGGTTAGGAATAGTTTTACTTAACTTTGTTCCCTAGTATTTAATATTTAATTTTGAAAGGAAAGAAAATAAGAATGAACGGAAAAATAAAGTGAATTTGTGTGCCTCAATTTTCTATTATATAAAGGGAAATAATAAAAGAATATATTATTTAATGTAATTTTTCTTCTAACTTTTCCTTTCAAATTGAAATGATTTCTTCTCATTCATTTCATTTCTTTTCTTTCTCAAATGATTTCCGGAATAGGAGCGTAACCAAACCCATCTCCACCCCCATGACCCGTTCTTAAAAAAACCAAATGTTCTACTTTGAATTTGAAGTTACTACCTGCCTAATTGGCTACCGTTGATTATTTGATTGTGACAAGCAAATGTAAAACCTCATAAATTGAATTGAAAATTGAAAATTTAGATGACGGATGAATTTTTCATTATACAGAGGTAGTGATGTCAAAGCAGAGGGGTATAAAATACTATTAAATTTTAGCAGAAAATACTATTAAATACGATACAATTTTACACAAGATATTTATTTATTTATAGAATGGATATACTTAAACCTTGCTACAACACTTATAGGCAGTGTACCTAATCGTACAGTAGTGTAGTTTTTAGTAAGTCCGGTTCGTTCCACAGGGAAATCTTTAAACAAAGCTCAACGCTATATTAGTTAACTTTTATAAAAATACAAATATATATATAGGTAATATTATTATTATAAAGGGGGGTTTTTTTACCGTTTAATGACCAGTTTGTCGATTTTAAAACTTTAGTCGCAGTTAAAACCTAATGTAAAATATAAAATAAATACAAGACTTTAAATTAAAGCGTAAAGTAAATAACGATAATGAAATTGCAAATAATAAAAATGCGATAAAATTAAATTGCAATAATTAAAAAGTACGATAATTAAAAGTGCGATAAAATAAAATAAAAATGCGATAATTAGAAGTGCAATTAAATATAAAATAAAGGAAATTAAATATGAAATAAAAGAATTATGCTTATTTAAACTTCCGTAATCATGATGTTTGACGTGTTGATTTTAGTTTTATGCCCATGGGTTAATTGTCCTTTGTCCTGGATTATTCAATATGTCCGTCTGGTTTTTGTCCATAACAGTCCATCAGTCATAAATATAAATTGCAAGTGTCCTTGTCAAATTATTATTATACCCGAAGATAAATATTCCAACTAATTGGGGATTCGAATTGTAACAAGGTTTTAATACTTTGTTTAATGAATACACCAGGTTATCGACTGCGTGTAAACCAAGGTTTTACTACTTTGTTAACAATTACACCAATTACCCTTGAATGTAATTTCACCCCTGTTTTGATTATTCTAGTGGCTATTAATCCATTCCCGTGTCCGGTTAAATGAACGATTATTCGTACATATAAATACCCCGCCCATCGTGTCCGATCGAGTGTATATGGTAATTTATAGGGACGCCCAATTGTAAATCTTTATATTAACATTAACAAACTTTCATTTAGTTAAACAAATATAAAGCCCATTAATAGCCCATAGCCTAGTTTCCACAAGTGTCGTTCTTTTATCCAAACCCCAATTATGGTACAAAGCCCAATTACCCAATTTTAGTAATTAGCCCAACATCATGATTACTTCGTTTTAAATAAGCATAATAATAACTTAGCTACGAGACATTAATATAAAAAGGTTGAACATAACTTACAATGATTAAAAATAGCGTAGCGTTACACGGACAGAATTTCGACTTACACCCTTACAACATTCGCTAACATACCTTTATTATTAAAATTAAAATATAAATTATAAATATAAATATATATTACTTCGTATGAAGAGAAGAAAAAAATGATGATGATTTTGATCAGAATTCGGGTTGATTTATAGCCAGGAATGATTTTTGGGGCTCCGCGACTCGCGGCAAAATGGCCTTCAAACTCCGCGAGTCGCGGAGAGGTATTTTCATTTCACACCCTTGGAGTTTCTGGCTGCCGACGGTTTTTATTATATATATATAATATATATATATAATTAATATAATTAATTATATATTATATTATATTTATATATATAGTTAACTTGTAATTTTTAGTCCGTTGCGTCGAGCGTTAAGAATTGACTCTGGTCCCGGTTCCGGATTTTCGAACGTCCTCGCGTACAATTTAATATCTTGTACTTTGCGTTTTGAATCTTGTACTCTTGTGATTTTGAGACGTTTCTTATCAATAATTGGAACCTTTTTGATTGTCTTTTGTTCTTTTGAGCTTTCTGGTCGTTTGCGTCTTCAAATCGTCGAATCTGTCTTTTGTCTTCACCTTTTATTATTTAAACGAATATCACTTGTAAATAGAACAATTGCAACTAAAAGCTTGTCTTTCTTGAGGAATAATGCTATGAAATATATGTTCGTTTTTAGCATTATCAAATATTCCCACACTTGAGCGTTGCTTGTCCTCAAGCAATATCGTCTTGAAATACTAGAATCACTTCTTTATTCTTCACACTTTGTACATCAGTGATTTCTATACGGCGGTATAAACAATGGTAGTAACGATATGGTTTACAGTCCCACATGACTATAAAAATTTAGATCCATTAAGGAAATTGGATCTTTATGAAAACATTTGATCTTTTGAAAATTAAATCTAGTTTTTACCCTAGATAAGTTTTCCGGAATAACCCTTTACCGGTGTTTGCAAAATATTTTTGTGGGTTTGGTGGGTTTCAGATTTGAAAATTTTAGCTCAAAACTTGCGGTTTTGTGTCACCCACTTGCTAACCTTGTATTTGGAAAGCAACACGTCCAGTTTACTTGTTCCGTATATTACCTTTCGGCAAACTACCGTCCGGTTGTAAAGGAAAGCGTTGAACAAGCAACTGTTAAGGCAATGTCCCGTGACATGCTTTTGATTATGGTCTATAACGTGTCGGACGCAACTACTATCCTTGGTAGGAGCAATAGTAAAGCTCACCCTTATAATTTTTCGGTTTGGCACAAAGTCCTGTCTTTGACCATGCTATGCAACCACCGTTCTTACGGTTGACACCCGATTTGATTCAGGTGACCTAATGAATTCCAGGTGAATTCCTAGGATTTTACGTTCAATGGTAATGAACGCATTGAAAATGGGTTTTCAGAAAACAAATCGGTTTATAATTTTGATCAAAATATTTTCTCGTTTCAAGCTCGAGTTTAGATATCATTGAATTCCATGAGTTTGTAATTCTCAATCTTTAAGGTCAATCTCTAGGATTGAGTAATATCAGTCTTAAAAGCTGATTTTTAATCTTTAAGGAGATTATCCTTTCTGGGGATCTGACTCATTAGTCTTATCCAGCTAATTTGCACGGTGCCTCCCCATTGTACGAGATAAATCCTTCTCATGGTTAGGATAAATCTGACCACTTGGCGACCCTGTTTAATGCTGAGGTCCGTGGATTTCCTGCTGATTTTAGTGATGACTTTTCTAGATTTTTCGTCAACCTACAGCTGGTCTGAACGACAACTTCATGACCTAAATCAAGAAGCGCGTGTCTTTTTCGGAAGACTTTACTTCCTTTTAATGATGGAATTGATTCATCGTGTAGATCCATCTCTTCTTTTCTTTCATTGGGTAAAACAGTTTAGTTTAGTCCAAAGCAAAAGTATTTTCAGTTATTTGTTACAGATATATGTGACATATGTTTAAGATAACTTGGTAAATTTTCCCACACTTGGCTTTTTATTTTTCTTTTTATCGTCCTCTATTCCATTTTAAATGAATTTTAACATTTTAGTTTGTTTCTCAATTTATGTCCTTTCTGAGGTAACAATAATTTCGGTGTTAAAACCTAGTTTTATCGTTCATAAATATGTATAAACATGATTTGAATTCATTTAATTGAAAATTTTAAAAAATTTTACTAGAATTGGGTAGTCAGTATATAAGACTAGGGCTGTTCTTTTTTATCAGAGAGCACTAGATTCTAATACAACTACTGCTTTACTAGTATTTTTAATGGTAACCAAGTGTATAAAGTAAAAATTTTTAAAATCCGAAAGAATTTAACCCCTTCCCACACTTAAGATCTTGCAATGCCCTCATTTGCAAGAAATCAGTAACAATTTAAATTATTGAGGGTGATTTGTGTGAAAATGATTAAATTTTTACCAAAGTTTCCAAATATATTGGCGTTTGTTTGCTGAATGATAAATGGTGCACATCATTTGTTCATCCCGTCTTGTTGTTATTTCACATATATTTTGCATCATTGTCGTCAAAATTACTTGCTTTTGCTGAACTTAATGCCAGTCTTTGAAAATGCGTTGTTTTACCCTGTTGTGTACATAAGATAAACTGCAAACATATATACATATTTTTGAAGTTTGGTTTATTACCCCACATTCAAAAATTATTAAAATCTAAGAATAAAAGTTAGATAATTATAAAAATGATTACAATATTAACAAAAATATTAAATACATCAATAATTACAAATTACATAATAATAAAAAAAATAAGTAAACTAAGGATGATATTGGTACCAATAGGGGTTCCACGCATAACCATAAGTGCTATAGAATGCTTCGGCAGGGTCATACGTAGGATATGGTGGCTGCATCTCTATCGACCAAGGAGGGAAGACGGGTTTCGGTGTAGGAATATAGTTTCTACCTATATGTTGGCAATGCGCTATGATCTGGTTCTGATGAACTTGCCAATCTTCGAATGCTCTCTGTCTAGCATTTTCGTATTCCTGAGAAGCTATAAACCTATGCATTTCTTGCCCCCCTCCTACATTACCTTGTTCCTGGTTTCTCTCTACCTGTGGATGTCTACCATTGTATCGTACTGCGGCGTTATTTCGCCGCTTCAACACTTTCGCACCATGGTATACATTTAAACCTATAGTGTCGCGGGGTTCCGGCTCTTCTACTAATAATCCCCCCCGACTTATATCCACACCGAGATATTCACCAATCAAAGTAATAAAAATACCACCTCCTATTATGCTATGTGGACGCATCCCTCGAACCATAGCTGATAAATAATAACCCACACAATATGGTATACTTACAGCGCTGTGTGGGTCTCGAATACACATATGGTAAAACAAATCTTGTTCATTTACCTTTTCTTTGTTTTTACCCCTTTGTGTAATCGAATTAGCTAAAAATCTATGTATTACTCTTAATTCGGCTCTATCTATATCCAAATAAGAGTAGTTTCCCCCTTTAAAACGGTGATGGCTTGTCATTTGACTCCACACACCGTGTGTATCAAAATTCTCATCTATTTTCCTACCGTTTAGTATCAATCCTCTACAATCGGCAGACGCTAATTCCTCAGGCGTATATATACGTAAAGCCTGAGCCATGTCCAGTAAAGACATGTGGCGCATCGAACCGCCTAACAAAAATCTAATGAAAGAACGATCGGTTAAACTAGCTACCCGATCATTCAACTCTATACTACATAACAACTCTTCACACCATACTTTATATACAGGTCTGCGTATGGTGAATAAACATATCCAGTCATTAAAAGAAGAATTACCATACCTCTGTACCAGTAATTCTCTAATTGGCCCGGCCAATTCTACAGCTTCCAAGGGTCCCCATTCTATGACCCTCGGTACCTCAACAACCTTAGAGTGAAGAGTATGCAAACCCCGTTGATATTTTGGATAATCTATCCAAAGTCTGTCAAATCGCAGGTTCGGGTGCAACTGTTCCAAGTGCATATCTGAAAAGGTCATGACTGGATGAGGTACATCCTGCTTGTAGTAGTTATCTACCTCCTGTTGTTCCAAGTTCTCAGCAGGAGCATGGCGGGCTTGGGATGAAGATTCACCCCTTTCATTCTGCAAAACACATCAAACACAAATTTTGTGCATCCAAATATGCATTAGTGTTAGCAAAATCATCAATCAAAATAATTACAATGACATTATCAATTTATATCAAACTTAAGCTTATTTCCACATTTTTATCAAATCTACACTTTTTCAAATAAGCATATACGAAAATTTTCGCCAAGTTCATAAACATTCAACTCAAATAACATGTCAAAATAATCATTACTAGCAAATAAACAAGTCTCAAATGGCATTATCTTTCAAAAATCAAGTTCATGAATTTTGGACTTGAAAAAGTCCACTTTAATTCTCAAAATCATGTTTAGGCTCAAAGTTTGGATCATTTAACTACCTAGACATGTTACACTACTCAATTTAGCAACAATTCATGACAAAAATCGGCCATAACCTGTTTATATCAAAAAGCCCCAAATTTGCTCAAGAACACAAACCCTAGATTCTAAAGATTTTGAAGTTTTTGGCTTCAAATCATGTTAACAAGCATCAATCTAGGTTATACATGCATAATATACTAACAATTTAACACTAATTACACTAAAAATTAACAAAATTCAAATTATGAAAATATGCTCAAGAACACACTAAAATTCGGATTTAAAGGTGATTTGGGGTGTAATTGTACCTGTTTTCTTGAGTAGTTCCTAGATATCATCCTTCTCAACATGATTGTAGTGAAAAATTTGAAGATTAACGGTGAAAAATCGAGTTTTTGGGATGATTTTCGTGGGTTTTCTCGGGTTTTTTCGAGCTGTATTTGGGTGTTTATGTGTGTGTGAGAGTGATCAGGTCGAGCAGCTGGTTATATTTTTTTTCTGTAATTTGGTCCCTCCGCGAGTCGCGGAGGTTTTCACTGAAAACTCCGCGAGTCGCGGAGTTATTTTTTTTTTTTTTTTTTTTTTTTTTATTTTTTTTTATTTTTTATAATCTTTAACTTATAAAACAATTAAGAAATTAATTTTAAAATTTTGTTTCCCTTGTTATTTAGGACGAGGTCGTTTCGGATCGATGTCCTAGTCCGTCCCTCGACAAAATTTTAAAATTTGTCTTTTTGTAGCGATTGTTTTAAAAGCTAAGATTTTTGGGTTTTTTAATGTTTTTGGCATACTTTAAATCAATAAGATTAAAAATAATGATAATAAAAGTTCTCGTCCCTCCCTCGGGTAAAGCAATTTCGGTTCAAAGACCTAGTCTTCAACTTACGACGAATTTTAAAAATCATATTTTTAACTTAATGAGATAAAGTAAATTTTTTTGTTTTTAAATTCACACAACTTAAATATAAAATTCAAAATTAATATTAAAAATTCAAAATTCACACCAAACTTAAAATTTGAAATGCATAAAATTAAAATTTCATATTTTAAAACTTAAAAATTCACACCAAACTTAATTTAAAAATTCATATTATAAATTCACACCAAACTTATATAAATTTTTCAAATATTTACAATTTTAAATATATTGTTTTTACAAAGTTTATAATATTAATTTAAGATTTAAATATTAAGATTAAAAACATGGTAAAAATAAAATTAAAAATCTTTTTGTCTTTTTATCCCACTTTAATCAATCAAATATTATCAAAAATATGCGCCCCTCTTTTCGGTAAAGTAATTTCGGTTCCAAGACCTAATTTAACTCATGACGAATTTTTGAAATATTTTGGGTTGATTGATTAAAGATATTTATACCTTAAGAATAAACGTTAAATTTCGCAGTGATGCAATAAATTTTTGAACGATATCAATAATTTCGGTCGCCAAACCTAATTTTATTTAATACCAATTTAATACTTTTTAGCGAACAAATTAGCGTTTATTATCAAAAGGTTAAAAATAAAAATAAAAATAAAAACTGTACAGACATACCTGTGAAATAGATTTCTTAGTTATATGATCTATTATATTCATAGGATAGTCGGTTTAATTGGTCTTCCATGGCTGCATAGGCGTAACCTCTAGCATTCATTGTCTTTTCTTCTAAACATATGAACGGTCCGTCTCTGCATAAAGTAACAAATTCGGTATTTGAATAGGTTTGATTATTTGAACATTTACCTCCATGTGACCATTTTCCGCATTTGTGACATTTTTCTAGGTGTCGTGCTCTTCTTTTTGCTGCGGATTTTGATTTTCCTTTACCAAATTGTAACTTATTATCTTCGCATCTGGATCCTTTTCTAACTCCGTCCATTCTTTCTCTGATTACTGATACTAATTCACTCGGTAGTATGTCATTATTTCTTTTAGTGATCAAAGCGTGTAGCATTAGACCATGGTTTAGTTCACAGGCAGTCTTCATTTTGTAAAAACCTAAAAAATAAAAATTCAGAATGGGGGGAGAAGACTAGTTCTTTAGGGTCTGCTAGGGAAAGACCATACGTGTTCCATTTTCGAGAACTGCACGAAAACAGACAATCTAACTCTAACAGAAATACATATTATCCTTTAAAGACTTGATTCTCCCCACACTTAGTTAGCTGTGGTGTCGAAATTGTGATTAACTTCGTTGTCGACTTCCATCGGACCATGTATGTAATGTTTAACTCTGTGACCATTAACTTTAAATTCAATCCCATTTGAATTTATCAATTCTATCGTTCCGTATGGGAAAACTCTTTTGACTATGAATGGTCCAGACCATCTTGATTTCAATTTTCCAGGAAATAGCTTGAATCGTGAATTGAAAAGAAGAACTCTGTCTCCTTCTTTAAATTCTTTTGAACTTCTGATTCTTTTATCATGCCATTTCTTTGTTCTTTCTTTATAGATTAACGAATTATCGTATGCTTCATGTCTTAATTCTTCTAATTCGTTTAGTTGACTTAATCGTAGACGTCCGGCTTCATGTAAATCAAGATTACATGTCTTCAAAGCCCAAAATGCTTTGTGTTCAATTTCTACTGGAAGATGACACGCTTTTCCATAAACAAGTCTAAAAGGTGTGGTTCCAATTGGAGTTTTGTAGGCTGTTCTAAAAGCCCAGAGTGCATCCTCCAATTTAATGGACCATTCCTTCGGATTTGATCCTACGGTTTTCTCTAGAATACGTTTTAAAGCTCGGTTGGTATTTTCAACTTGTCCACTTGTTTGTGGATGATATGCGGTGGAGATTTTATGAGTTACTCCATATCTTTTAAGAACTTTCTCAAGTTGATTATTACAGAAATGAGTACCCCGATCACTTATTAAAGCTTTCGGTGTTCCAAACCTTGCAAAAAGACGTTTTAAAAAGTTGACTACAACTCGTGCATCGTTAGTTGGGAGAGCTTGTGCTTCCGCCCATTTAGATACATAATCAATGGCTACGAGTATATATAGATTATTATGAGATTTTGGAAATGGACCCATAAAGTCAATACCCCAAATGTCAAATACTTCACATACTTGGATGACATTTTGTGGCATTTCATCACGTTGACTTATTCTTCCGGCCCTTTGACATGCATCACAGGATTTGCAAAGAAGGTGTGCGTCTTTGTAAATTGTAGGCCAATAGAATCCAGCTTCATAAACTTTTCTTGCTGTTAGTTGAGGCCCATAATGCCCTCCTGTTGGTCCTGTGTGACAATGGTTTAAAATTTTACTAGCTTCATCTCCAAATACACATCGGCGTATTATTCCATCGGGACAACTTTTAAACAGATGTGGATCTTCCCAGAAATAGTGTTTTATATCACTGAAGAATTTCTTTCGTCTTTGGTATGATAATCCTTTTTCAAGGAATCCACAAACTAAGTAGTTTGCATAGTCTGCAAACCATGGGATTTCTTTATAATCTATCTTCAATAGATATTCATCAGGAAAGTTGTCTTGTATGGCCGATTCATTTAGAACTTCTAATTCGGGGTTTTCAAGACGAGAAAGATGATCAGCGGCGAGATTTTCTGCTCCTTTTTTATCTCGGATTTCAATATCAAACTCTTGTAAGAGTAAGATCCAACGGATTAATCTTGGTTTAGCATCTTGTTTTGAAAATAGGTATCTAAGAGCAGAATGGTCGGTATAGACCACCGTTTTTGCTAGAACGAGATATGATCGAAATTTGTCAAAAGCAAAGACAATAGCAAGGAGTTCTTTTTCAGTAGTTGTATAGTTCGTTTGTGCTCCTTGTAATGTCTTACTAGCATAATATATAGGTTGAAATCGTTTTTCAATCCTTTGTCCTAAAACGGCTCCCATTGCAAAATCACTTGCATCGCACATTAGTTCAAATGGTAGATTCCAATTTGGTGTTATCATGATCGGCGCATTAGTGAGTTTTTCTTTAAGAATATTAAAAGATTTGATACATTCATCTGAAAAGATGAATGGCGCATCCTTTTCTAGGAGTTTATTCATAGGAGTGGCAATTTTAGAAAAATCTTTTATGAAACGTCGGTAAAAACCGGCATGCCCTAGAAAACTCCTAACTCCTCTAACATTGGTGGGATGTGGAAGTTTAGCAATTACATCTACTTTAGCTCTATCCACTTCAATTCCTTCTTTTGAAATTTTATGTCCAAGAACTATGCCTTCTTTAACCATGAAATGGCATTTCTCCCAATTAAGTACTAGATTTGATTTTTCGCATCTAATTAGCATTCGTTCCAGATTAACTAGACATGATTTAAATGTATCACCGAAGACTGAAAAGTCATCCATGAATACTTCCATGCATTCTTCTATCATGTCATGAAAAATCGCCATCATGCACCTTTGAAAGGTTGCAGGGGCGTTGCAAAGTCCAAATGGCATGCGTTTGTAAGCAAAAGTACCATAAGGGCACGTGAATGTGGTTTTCTCTTGATCTTCGGGTGCTATTGGAATTTGAAAATATCCGGAAAATCCATCTAGAAAACAATAGTAACTATTTCCGGCTAATCTTTCCAACATTTGATCTATGAAAGGTAAGGGAAAGTGATCTTTTCTGGTGGCGTCATTTAATTTTCTATAATCAATACATACACGCCATCCTGTTACAGTCCTAGTAGGAATAAGCTCATTTTTCTCATTTGTGATGACAGTCATGCCACCCTTCTTAGGTACGCATTGAACTGGGCTTACCCATGGACTATCAGAAATTGGATATATCAAACCTGCATCTAGCAGTTTAATAATCTCTTTCTTAACTACATCTTGCATATTAGGATTTAGTCTTCGTTGGCGTTGCACATACGTTTTATGACCTTCTTCCATAAGGATTTTATGTGTGCAATACGAAGGACTTATTCCTTTAATATCATGAATTTTCCATGCAATGGCTGGTTTATGAGCTTTCAACACAGAAATGAGTTGTGATTTCTCATTTTCAGTAAGAGAAGACGATATTATTACAGGTAATTCAGATTCACCATGTAAATAAGCGTATTCCAAATGGTTTGGAAGTGGCTTTAACTCTAATTTCGGAGGTTCTTCTATCGATGATTTATATCGATATCTGTCTTCTTCTTTTAGCATTTGAATTTCTTCTGTTGTTGGTTCATATCCATTAGCTATAAGTGTAGCTAACATTTCAGCTTCATCAATTGGTTCATTTCCTTCTCCTAAAGAACATTCTCCTGTTCCTTGTAATTCTGGAAATTCTTCTAATAATTCTGCATGTGCATCTATAGTTTGAATATAATAACATGTATCATCTGCAGATTGTGGTTGTTGCATTGCTCTATCAACTGAAAAGGTAACACTCTCATCCTCTATACTTAGGGTCAGTTTCTTACCGAACACGTCTATCATTGCTTTAGCCGTGTTTAAGAATGGTCTTCCTAATATGAGAGGAACTTGAGAATCTTCTTCCATGTCCAAAACAACAAAGTCTACTGGAAATACTAAAGTACCAACTTTAACTAGCATGTTCTCCATTATCCCTCTAGGATATTTTATTGATCGATCGGCTAGTTGTATGCTTATTCTTGTTGGTTTCAATTCTCCAAGGTCTAGTTTAGCGTATAGTGAATACGGCATTAGATTTATACTAGCACCTAAGTCTGCCAATGCTTCTATTGAACTAAGACTACCCAGAAAACATGGAATTGTGAAACTTCCTGGATCAGATAGTTTTTCTGGTATCTTATTCAACAGCACTGCTGAACAATTTGCATTCATAGTAACAGCCGAGAGTTCTTCCATTTTCTTTCTATTCGTGATTAGATCTTTCAAGAATTTAGCATACCTTGGCATTCCTGAAATTACATCAATGAAAGGAAGATTTACATTTATCTGTTTAAACATATCCAAGAATTTGGATTGCTCGGCTTCAAGTTTTTCTTTCTTCATTTTACTCGGGTAAGGAAGTGGTGGTTGGTATGGTTTAACATAAGGTTTATCCTTAACTGTGTTATCTTCATTAACCTTTTCAACTACCGGTTCTTTTTCCTTATCTTGATCAGGTTGTGGTTCTTGTGTAGTAGGAATAGTTTCATCAGAAGTTACAGGTATTTCAGGTGGTTTAAGTGTTGTATCACTTCTTGTGGTAATAGCTTTAGCTGTTTCATTCCGGGGGTTAGCGTTTGTATCGCTTGGTAAACTTCCCGGTTTTCTTTCACCTATTAACCTTGCTAGGTTACTTACTTCTTGTTCCAGATTTTGAATAGAAGCTTGTTGATTTCTAAATGCTTGAGCATTTTGTTCATTGGTTTGTTTTTGAGATGTGAAAAACTGCGTTTGAGTTTCAACTAGCTTCGTCATCATATCTTCTAAATTCGGCTTTTTATCATCGGTTTGTTGTGGTGGTTTGTTTTGAAAATTAGGTCTTTGCTGATTGTAAGTATTATTGGATACTTGTTGATTGCTAGGACCTTGTTGGTTGTTGTATGGAATATTTCGGTTATAATTCTGGTTTTGATTGTAAATCGGTCTTGGCGGTTGATAATTATTCTGATAATTATTTCCAGGCCTTTGGTTTATGTATGAAATATTCTCTCTTTGTTCCATTGTTAATTCATTACTGAGACAATCTTTTGTCAAATGTGGTCTTCCACACTGCTCACAACTAATTCGTATAGCATGAATATCTTTAGTCATCTTTTCCATTCGTCTCTCGAAAGCATCTATCTTTGCTGAAATGGAATCTAAGTCATGGCTAGAATCGGCTCTAGCTGCTTTAGATGATCTAATGATATCTTTTTCTTGGTGCCACTCATGTGAGTGGGAAGCAGTGTTATCAATAATTTTGTAAGCATCAGTTTCGGTTTTCTTCATAATAGAACCACCAGCTGCTATATCTATGTCTTTTCTTGTAGTGATGTCGCATCCTTGGTAGAATATTTGTACTATTTGACAGGTGTCTAAACCATGTTGCGGACATCCTCTTAACAACTTTCCATATCTTGTCCACGCCTCATATAGAGTTTCATTTGGCTTTTGTGTGAACGTAACAATTTCTGCTTGAAGTCTTACGGCTTTAGATGCAGGAAAGAATTGTTTAAGAAATTTGTCAATTAAAACATCCCATGTATCGATCGCCCCTTCAGGTAACGATTCCAACCAATCTTTGGCTTCTCCCTTTAAAGTCCAGGGAAATAACATGAGATATATTTGTTCATCCTCCACTTCTCGGATTTTAAATAGTGTGCAGATCCTATTAAAGGTACGTAGATGTTCATTTGGATCTTCCTTCGGCGCACCACTAAATTGGCATTGATTAGTCACCATGTGTAGAATTTGTCCTTTGATTTCATAATCTGGCGCATTAATGTCTGGATGAGTAATTGCGTGACCTTGGCCAGTGCGTTTAGCTCTCATTCGGTCTTCCATACTTAAAGGTTCCAGATTCTCCATAATTGAATTTGTTGAATCGGTATCACTAGATGATTCTGATTTAATAGTTCGTTCCTCAACAATCTCTGTTTGAATGATTGGTGGTTCCGGAGGAAAGTTTAATGGTTCAGGATCTACGAACCGTTCCTGAATATTTTCTGGATTCTCAATTGTGAGGTTTGTTTCAAAAACTGGATTATCGGAAATTTGAACTGAAGTACTTGGTCGACTGGATGACGATTCTAAAGAAAAATCAACGGCGGTTATATTTGTTAAACGATGTCTTGATCGAGTTAAAGGTGGTGAACGTACAAAAGGTGGTGAACGTCTTGCTCGGTGCATTCACAGAATATCCTATTAGTTTTTAAAAGGAAAGAAAAATTATAATAAGTTATCCAATCAATAGACTTTTCTGATTTTGCCCACGTTTCGAATAGCCAAAAGATGCAGCAGAGGGGCAGGATTCGTTTGGTCTCAATATAATTGAGGACTGTTTGGCTCCAATAACCCGGTCCACGTACAAATCCAACTATTACTACGAACCAGAAAATTTTGATGTCTATTAATTTAACCACTCAAAATAAATTTTCGTAATTTTAAGAAATTTAGATAAGAAGTAGAAAAAAATTCTAAGTCCTAAAAACTAGAATGGCGAGAAATAAGAGAGAAAAAGAGTTCGTCGAAAAAGGTCGAAAAAGAAAAAATGATTGAAAAATAAAAGGTGACGGAAAAATAAAAGAAACTTATAAAAACTTAAAAATACTTAACTAATTTAACCTTATTACTACAACTAACTTAAAATTATAATCGCAAATTGATATTACTAATTGGAATGATAATTGATACATAGTAAAAGGTCTAAAAATATTAAAGCTTACAAGAAAAACTAAATCCCAAATGGAGATAACTTAAAAAGAAACTAAAACTTAAAAAGGGCGTCGCAAAATTCTAAAGCACCTAAATCTTAGTCTAAAGAAAAAGCACTTAAGGAATTCTATGGCAAAACCTAAAAATATAGGAGTAAAAATAACTATAGCAAAAACTAATTTTAAAATTAATTATGAGCTAAAAATACAAAAGTTACGCTACAACGATTAAAAAGGTACAAAATATAAAAATATACAAAAAGTTGTAAAAAGTACAATTTTTATAAAAAAAAAAAATTATTTTTATATTATTTATTTTACTAAACTATTAATTTTACAATTTAATAAAAACTTATTAAAACTAAATACATAAATATAAATAAAAATAAAACTTAAAACTAATAATAATAATAATAATAATAATGTTTAAATAATAATAATAAATAATAACCCGTGATTAATGCGGTTTTAGGGTTTTTGTCCGTGTGTCAGAAGCCCTCCGCGAGTCGCGGTGATAAATGAGGAAAACCCCGCGAGTCGCGGGGTTCAGGAATTCAGTTGACAGGTTTTGTTTTTACGCGTTTTTCTTTATTTTTTTTTTTTTATTTTGTTTTCTGTTTTTAATTTAAATAAACGATTTTTAATAAAATTTATATTTTTATAAATTAAAATAAAGATAAAGAAACTTATAAAACTTAAATATTTAACAAAATCCTATAAATACTTATATTTTTGTTTTTCTTTTTATATTTTTGAATGATTAAAACGTAATTTTTACAAAAACGACTTTTAATAAAAGTAAATAAAAATCTTTTTTTTTTTTTTTTTTATTATTAGCGTTGCGCTTCCGGCTTTTAAGAGTAATTCCCCGGCAGCGGCGCCAAAAATACTTGACGTCAAAGCAGAGGGGTATAAAATACTATTAAATTTTAGCAGAAAATACTATTAAATACGATACAATTTTACACAAGATATTTATTTATTTATAGAATGGATATACTTAAACCTTGCTACAACACTTATAGGCAGTGTACCTAATCGTACAGTAGTGTAGTTTTTAGTAAGTCCGGTTCGTTCCACAGGGAAATCTTTAAACAAAGCTCAACGCTATATTAGTTAACTTTTATAAAAATACAAATATATATATAGGTAATATTATTATTATAAAGGGGGGTTTTTTTACCGTTTAATGACCAGTTTGTCGATTTTAAAACTTTAGTCGCAGTTAAAACCTAATGTAAAATATAAAATAAATACAAGACTTTAAATTAAAGCGTAAAGTAAATAACGATAATGAAATTGCAAATAATAAAAATGCGATAAAATTAAATTGCAATAATTAAAAAGTACGATAATTAAAAGTGCGATAAAATAAAATAAAAATGCGATAATTAGAAGTGCAATTAAATATAAAATAAAGGAAATTAAATATGAAATAAAAGAATTATGCTTATTTAAACTTCCGTAATCATGATGTTTGACGTGTTGATTTTAGTTTTATGCCCATGGGTTAATTGTCCTTTGTCCTGGATTATTCAATATGTCCGTCTGGTTTTTGTCCATAACAGTCCATCAGTCATAAATATAAATTGCAAGTGTCCTTGTCAAATTATTATTATACCCGAAGATAAATATTCCAACTAATTGGGGATTCGAATTGTAACAAGGTTTTAATACTTTGTTTAATGAATACACCAGGTTATCGACTGCGTGTAAACCAAGGTTTTACTACTTTGTTAACAATTACACCAATTACCCTTGAATGTAATTTCACCCCTGTTTTGATTATTCTAGTGGCTATTAATCCATTCCCGTGTCCGGTTAAATGAACGATTATTCGTACATATAAATACCCCGCCCATCGTGTCCGATCGAGTGTATATGGTAATTTATAGGGACGCCCAATTGTAAATCTTTATATTAACATTAACAAACTTTCATTTAGTTAAACAAATATAAAGCCCATTAATAGCCCATAGCCTAGTTTCCACAAGTGTCGTTCTTTTATCCAAACCCCAATTATGGTACAAAGCCCAATTACCCAATTTTAGTAATTAGCCCAACATCATGATTACTTCGTTTTAAATAAGCATAATAATAACTTAGCTACGAGACATTAATATAAAAAGGTTGAACATAACTTACAATGATTAAAAATAGCGTAGCGTTACACGGACAGAATTTCGACTTACACCCTTACAACATTCGCTAACATACCTTTATTATTAAAATTAAAATATAAATTATAAATATAAATATATATTACTTCGTATGAAGAGAAGAAAAAAATGATGATGATTTTGATCAGAATTCGGGTTGATTTATAGCCAGGAATGATTTTTGGGGCTCCGCGACTCGCGGCAAAATGGCCTTCAAACTCCGCGAGTCGCGGAGAGGTATTTTCATTTCACACCCTTGGAGTTTCTGGCTGCCGACGGTTTTTATTATATATATATAATATATATATATAATTAATATAATTAATTATATATTATATTATATTTATATATATAGTTAACTTGTAATTTTTAGTCCGTTGCGTCGAGCGTTAAGAATTGACTCTGGTCCCGGTTCCGGATTTTCGAACGTCCTCGCGTACAATTTAATATCTTGTACTTTGCGTTTTGAATCTTGTACTCTTGTGATTTTGAGACGTTTCTTATCAATAATTGGAACCTTTTTGATTGTCTTTTGTTCTTTTGAGCTTTCTGGTCGTTTGCGTCTTCAAATCGTCGAATCTGTCTTTTGTCTTCACCTTTTATTATTTAAACGAATATCACTTGTAAATAGAACAATTGCAACTAAAAGCTTGTCTTTCTTGAGGAATAATGCTATGAAATATATGTTCGTTTTTAGCATTATCAGGTAGCTACCAGAAAGACGAAGGGAAGTCCTTAGGAAGAACAAGGTTAATGTAAAACAAACAATTTTAAACTAGCATGTGCGTAGTTATTTATTGTGCATAATTTTATTATTGTCATTCATAATCAAGTTCAATCGTAACATTTGAACTACTCACATTTTGAATTATTGAACACAACCTAAATACGTCGGGCCTTAGTGTTTTTATATCCATAAAAACATGATTCACAACACTAGCTCAAATAATCCTACAGTACATCTCATTCTAAATAAGGTATACCTAATCTATACACGAAATACAAGTTTACACACCTACCACTCTAATGTACATCCAAAACCCGTTTGCTACACATTACGACATTTATTTTAACTCATGCAACTACATTTTAAGCCGAGGTAATTAAGCACTTAAACAGATATTCAACTACTATCAGTCCTCGAATTATTTCCGCAAACAACAACAACAACAACAAAACCCAATACCACATAAGTGGTGTATGGGGAAGGTGAGATGTAGACAATCCTTCCCTAATCCAAGAATAAAGACAAGTCATTTATCCACCCAAAGTGGAAACACTCTCAAACGTAGAGAAAGTCATCCCTCTCTCTATTCGACGGATAGAGAGATTGCTTCCGAGTTGTAATGGTCGTGTGTAAACGGTATATTTTAGATTATCATTATTTGATAATCTACGTAATTATTTTTAAACCTTTATAGATAAAATAAAGGTTATGGTTGTTTTAAAAATGAATGCGGTCTTTGAAAAACGTCTCATATAGAGGTCAAAACCTCGTAACGAAATCAATTAATATGGAACGTTTATAATCAATATGAACGGGACATTTCACGAGTGGACCTCCGGCCAATAAGTAGGAAAAATTTTTTAAAAAATTAAATTAAAAATAAAATTGAGACGCCATGAAAATGGTAAAATCAAATTTCCATGGGTTTTAAATCCTGCCTGAAATTTAATTTAGACTCTAAGAGTCAGTCAAGTCGCCAATAAATAGACGCTTGATGTCGACTCAATAACTATAGCCGTATAATTATTTCCGCAAACATAAATATATATTCCCAAAATTTCTACGCTAAAAAGAACCATATACAGTATTATGCCTAACTAAATACGAGGTAAATGGTAACAAAAGTAATTAATTATGTCGTATAATAATTATTATCAACCAGTTGCTTATAACCATAAAGAATATTTAGCATAAATAAATAAATAAATAAATTATAATCATTAATTTAGAGACTTTATTCAAGACTTACCTCAGATATGTCACTGAACAGCATATCCAAACTTCAACAAAAGTCATGAACACAAAGTGTAAATAAGATAATTGTCGGTGGATTATTTTCTTGACTCTTAAGGAAAATAGCCCCATCATGCGCCACGTACTCCCTTGGACAGAATCCAATTTTGCCACGTCATGACTCGACTTTTTATTTTTCATCAGCTTTCTGGCCCTTCATAATCTACACATTGTTTGGGGCTCAAAACCTAATGGGCCCATGTCATATTGGGCCCGGTCCGGGTTTGCGACAAATAATGATTAAATTAAATATATTCAATATCAATATTAACTGTAATTTCACATCAGAAAATCAAAATTTCAGCTGATTAAATCTGCAAAAGCCAAAAAAAAAACCTATGTGTAAAAACAGAGATGGCGGTAGACAGGAATTTAATTGAAAAAGGATGTCTTCAACTTCTCTAAAAGATTACCTTTTACATCTCGAAGAATCCTCAGTAAGTTTTGTAATTTCTTAGTGCAAACTTAAATATAAAATCTGTTACATTATTTTGATACCCATTTGAATTTGATTAGAAACAGGCTGGAAAGAATTCAAAGAAGTTGGGTTTGAAATGATTTTGATTATTACGTTTTCAATTTTGAGCATCTTTTATTAAAAGAGAACTTCAAATGTCTTTTTTAAATGTTCATATTTTCATCTTATCTATCGTATTCTTAACAAAGTTTTTTCAAAAAAAAAAAATAATAATAATAATAATAATTTGCTTCTCCTTCCCAAAAAAAAAAAAGTGCTTCCTATTTGAGGAGATAAAACATGCCCTGTAATTTGATTCGCGGATTGAAATTTTGTCACAAAAGAATTCATAGTCAACTAGTACAAATACAATCGGCTATCTAGCGGAATAGCACTCCGAACAGATATTTGTGCAACTATAGAAAAATAGTGACTGCATCTTATATCTCACAATTAAGAAGTTACCCTTCAAACGAATTCTAAACGAAGCGTTTATGACATAAATACAATTGCTTTGGATCTTTTTGCGTTTTCGATATACATGAAGGGAAAGAAACACAGCCTTCTGGGAGTGAATCATACGATAATATTGATGAGGTTGACTTTGTATTGCTAATGTATCCTAAATGTGTAAGTACATAGCCAGAGCTGAAGTCAAGTTCTCAACTTGCAAGTTGCAATTATGTCCACTTACAGTAAAATTGAAGCTCTTTTGTAGTACAATTAAGGTTCAGAGAAAGTTGTGGACATCAACACTATTAATGGTTTCCCGGTTAAAATTGTATCTCCTTGTATACGTTTAATACTCTGCTGTTCAGAGCTTTAACAGCAATATAAATTGAGTTTTTTTTTTTTTTTTTCTCCTTCTTGAAATACAGGGTCGAGAAGATAAAGTTGCAATATTTTCATGTGTTAAGGCTAGCAAAGATAAAGGTATTGGTTTTGAATTTTGATAGGCGTATAATATTGAAAGTGTATCTCTAATACAATTGTACATATTCTATGACTCCGGTTATTGTACATAGACTAGGATACGTCTATTAGGTTTTGTGGCTGATATTCGAAGGATGAATGTTAGTATAAGTAGGGCACAAGCTTCTGTCCTGGTATGATTTAGGCATTGGTTCTGTGCATATAGTGGTGGCAACTTTGATACTTTCTTATACAAATGGGTTGGTTTGGGTTATGTTTATCTCTAATGAGTGTCAAATAGATAATAGGAACTTGCAAACGGGTCAAAAAAGTGAAAGTTTATACAAAATGTATTCTGATGCACCAATTTTGTTAATTGTAAATATTAATGTTACATTTGAACTACTTTATTATAGTCTGATCAATTTTAACAGATTAAGTAATTAATAACTAAATTAAACTAGTAATTGTCCGCGGGTCAGCGTAAGTCGTACTAGAAATTTGTTATTTCTACCCAAGCCTCTTTCGGCCCGTTTACCTGGCCCGCTAACTCACCCAAATACCTTCATGTTACTTCTTATTGAATCAATGTTTGGTTATGATAGGTGGTTGGTTCAGCTGATGCACTAAAACAAGACAAACACCGGAAAAACCGATTGCAAGTACAGAGAAGGGAAATTTTCTCTTCAAGGTAGGTCAAGAATTTGTTGGGCTGAGAAGAAGTTAGCATTTTCATAGGCTCTTTGTAAACCCGTGATAATGCTCACATATACATCAACTTCACAATCCCAAGAGACGCATATGGGTACAGTCATAACCTATTAGTAATCAATTTAATATCATCAAATACATTTATGGCAGTTTATTCACAGGACCACTTTTTAAATTTGTATTTGTTTTTTCAATTCAGCGTCTTCCAAAAGAGTTGAATAAGCTTCTGGAATGAAAGTTCATTGTTATGACCAGGAATCAGACATCTGGAACTGGAAACTAATAAACGAAGGAACCAAGAGAAGAAAGAAATTGGTTGTTTCAGGTGGATGGGACAAGTATCTAAAAGGTCGTGGACTCAAGGCTGGTGATGAATGTCGTATTGTATACATACTCGGTGAATGCGAATTTGAGCAACTAGATGTTTAACCACTTTTCCGTTAAAAAACAGGGTTTCTTAAGTCTGCAAATATGCTTTTACTTGCAGACTTTATACGGATATTAAGCTTTTGTAACACGCTAGCTAATCTTTTGTACATGTTAAAAACCATGTAAGAACATGTAACTATCTAACTTTCTATGTTTAGATTGCCACATCTCTAATATTTTGTGTGATTTGCCAGTGTTACACGTTGCTTATCAGTTTCTTTCTAATATACACCTTATGTGTTTAACTTATTATTCATGTTTCTCATTGTCGAATTGATAAGTGCTCTTTCGGTTACTAGCTGTGGTGCCGAAAGATAGCAGCCATGTTACTATTTCTGTGTTGTTACATGTTGTTTTCTATAGAAAGGCATTTAAGTTTAAATTGATTAACAAAGACTTAAATGATTTCAGTTACCGTTTGTGGTGTGTCGTCATAATGTCTATTTTGCATCCATGGCATGACTTGGCTGCTGAATTATTATCACCACGGCGTTACTGTAGGTTCTCTTGCTCTAGTGTGAATATTTTTAACCATTGATTTTAGTGTGTTTTGCTTCTTGAGAAATAGAGGATGTACAGTTCTGTTTTCAACACAAGCAAATTATAATAAAGTCTAATACAACGATTAAAGGATTTGTATCACTTAATTAGTTTGAGGTTGGTTAACAAAAAAAATTGGGCTAACAACTTCGACCCATCAGCCCAATAAGCATCCAAAGTACATACCCAAACGACATTCTACATATAAAACTGCTCAAGCGTAATTAGGTTTTTACACTGCCCGGAGAAGACATACAAACTGCACCCAACTTTACCTAATTCATTTAGGCAATTCTCTGAAATATATCGGTCACTTCTATCATCTCTTTCGTTGCAACGCTAACATGTAAACACTTTTTTAACTACCTCTACGTGATTTATTTAAGTATAACATCATAACTGTACTTACTCCGTCAAATATGTTGCACTTTTTTTTTATCGATACCATCCGTAGTTGTTTCAGTTTCTGATGTGTTCTTATATACTCAACAATTAATTTTATTATATGTAGTCATAAAACCCTAACCTAAAGTTAGCGAATCGCTATACTAACCAACCATTCAGCCATTTGACCCAATCAACAGTAGTCAACAGTAATTGACAACAATATCTATACGAACTATCATGCATGTCCAAAATTTATACTCACTTGACAAAAGGAGAGGAAAACACCTAACTATGTGTAGTATATTTCCATCAGAATTTTAGAAATGCTTATGTAGTGGTAATTGATTTGGCAAATTTTCGCAGACACATAACAAATAATGTCATCAAAAGGTAATCAAGATATGACCGACACACGACTTCAACCAATCGACATCGATGCACTAATAGAACCAAAGACTGAAGACGGTGATGACAAATACCCAAACCCATTGTTCAATCATAGTGGAAAATATTGTGATGTATCCAATAGCGTTGTACAGATATATGTTGACTTTTCAATCCCAAAAGCACACATTTAGGTACAAATCAAATATATTACTAAATTATTAGCTTAACCAAATACATTTATCAAGTTCAAAACATGTATACTTCATTTTGGCACAGCGTCTGCCGAAAGAAATTAACAAAATCCGTGAACTCAGAGCTGGAACAAAAATTCGTTGTATTGATATGTATGGAGACGCTTGGACATGGAAGTTGATTAACGAAGGGACCAAAGGCAAGAAAAAACTGGTCGTATCTGCTCGCTGGGGCACATATTTGAAAGCGCACGGATTAAAGGAATGTGATGACTGCACGTTTGCTTATACACTTGATGAACGTGAATTCTAAGAACTCTAGGTGAAGCGAACTTTTTGTTGAATAGTCGCGTTTTAGCAAAAAAAACAGTGATCATTATGTAAAGTTTTATGTATTATTACCATTATTAAAAAACATCTTACTAATCAATTCGCATAATCTACCACAAATTTTTCATGGACCTGGCACAACGCAAGGGTTACTACAATAGTTTATTATAATTGTATACTTTATGCCAAAAAAATAAAAAAATAATAAATAAATAAATAAAAACACGATAAAAAACAATACCAAAAACATTCAAGTTGTTCGTAAGGGGTTATGTTTTAGAAAGTTTTAACACCTACTATCTGTCTATCTGTTAGCGTCTTGCATGCAGAAACGCAACAAAAATCAAAAACCCAATTCAAAAAACGAATCTTTTTTCTTTGACTTGAAAGTTGTGCCACCACTTCCTTACTTTTTCTCGTCTATCTTCTCCGGCATTTTTTTTTCTTCTTCCTACCATCTGAAAGGACCCGTTCATATACATTATAAACGATTCACAATAGTTGATTACATTGCGAGGTATTTGACCTATATATGATACATTTTACAAACATTGCATTCGTTTTTAAAAGACAAACTTTCTTTACATCGAAAATTGACAGGCATGCATACCATTTCATAATATCCACTATCCAACTATAAATTGATTTAACAATAATCTTTGATGAACTCAATAACTCGAATGCAACGTTCTTCGAAATATGCTATGAAAGACTCCAAGTAATATCTTTAAAATGAGCAAATGCACAGCGGAAGATTTCTTTAACACCTGAAAATAAATATGCTTTAAAGTGTCAACCAAAAGGTTGGTGAGTTCATTAGTTTATCATAATCATTTATTTCCATCATTTTAATAGACCACAAGAATTTCATTTCCAGTTCTCATAAATATACGTCCCATGCATAGAGACAAAAATAATCATTCATATGGTGAACACCTGGTAACCGACATTAACTAGATACATATAAGAATATCCCCTATCATTCCGGGATCCTCCTTCGGACATGATATAAATTTCGAAGTACTAAAGCATCCGGTACTTTGGATGGGGTTCGTAAGGCCCAATAGATCTATCTTTAGGATTCGCGTCAATTAGGGTGTATGTTCCTTAATTCTTAGATTACCAGACTTTAATAAAAAGGGGCATATTCGATTTCGATAATTCAACCATAGAATGTAGTTTCAATTACTTGTGTCTATTTCGTCAAACATTTATAAAAGCACATGTATTCTCAGTCCCAAAAATATAAAGGGTAAAAAGGCAAATGAAACTCACCATACTGTATTTCGTAGTAAAAATACATATAACGTCATTGAACAAGTGCAAGGTTGGCCTCGGATTCACGAACCTAAATTGATTATATATATTTATGTGTTGGTCAATATTTGTCTAACAAATTAGGTCAAGTCATAGTGTACCACAATCCTAATGCTCGAGACTAATATGCAAAAGTCAACAAAAGTAAATTTGACTCAAAATAATTTCCAAAAATCTATACATGATTAATATATAGTTTAAATATCGTCGTTTTATATTTTTAAAAGATTTATTAGAGTAAATAATATAATTTATGTATTAATAAATAAAATTTTATATTAAATTTATATAATAAAATATACTTTTATATATATTAAGTAATAAAATTTATAGGGTTAATTTAATATCATAAAGATAATATGATAGGTATTATTAAAGTAAGTTATTACACGTAGTAAAATATGTTTGTATCACATATTTATTTGATAAAATAATATCTATAATGATAGTAAGTAAAAATTGTATTATTTTGTAATAATAATTATTATTATAAAAATATCAATATTTATAATTACTAAGATGACATTATAATAAAACGATAATTCTAATTATGATAACTTTAATATTTACGATAATTTTTAATATTATTTTTAAAATAATAATTCTATTTAAAATAATAATAATAATGATATTTTATAGTAACAATGACATTTATATTAAAATGATAATTTTTGTTAAAATGATAGTTTTAATACTAACGATACTTTTAATAATAATAGTAATGATAAAAATAATTAGAACGATAATTTTATCTAAATCAATATCTTATAATATTTTAATTTCATCATGATACTCTTACTCATTATTTCCTAATCGTTTCGTTTAATAGCTTTTAATCATCTTTTATATCGTGTTTATAATAATGATAATAATAGTAATCAAAATAATTAGGTGTTACAAATATTTGTTTTAATTACACTAATATTAATAATGATAGTTACTATAACATTATTAACGATAATACTAATAATTATCTTAATGATAATATAGTAATAATAATAATAACAATAACAATAACCATTTTTAAATAATGATATATATATTAATAATGATAATAATAATAATAATACTAATAATAATAATAATAATAATAATAATAATAATAATAATAATAATAATAATAATAATAATAATAATAATTGGATAATAATAATAATAATACTAATTATAACTTTAACGATAATAACGATAGTAATAATAAAAAAAATAACAATTTTTAATGATAAATCCCTTTTATTGATAAAGATAATAATGATGATAATAATAAGATAAAACTAGAACGACGATAAAAACTACGATGATAATAATCATTTTTAATAAAAATATCGAAAATTCAATTGATTATAACTTCTAATCCGTTCATCGAAACCATTCGATATCTAAAGGAAAAGTTCTTAATTTTTCACTAGCTTTCCAAGGACATGCATATCTTATACCTTATCTCAACCGCAAGTGTAACTAATTCAAGATTCAACCTAACCTGTCTAAGGGCAATATCAAGAGTACAAGCATGCATAATCCTAAATACTCGAGCACTAGTCAGGGATACACTATTAGTATGTAAAAGTTAAATTATGAGTACTCACGTATAAATATTGAGATTCAATATTGCAGGAAAGGTACGTAGACGCAACGGAAATGATAAACACTATATTGACCTCACGAGCATACCCATGAACCATACTCAATCACCTCCATAGCTATAACCCATAATTTCCTTAATCCTATCCTACTCGAAAAACAATTTTGAAATCACTCGGACAGCACTCCGTCGTAATATTTTATGTATACTAATAATATCTTGAAATAATACGGAGTAAATATATATATGTAAATCGATTGAGAGAGTTTAGAGAAAAATATTTTCAAGTTTCTATGAAATAATGAAACCTATTGAATTCTATTTATAATAGATTTTTGAATTATTAAAGTGAATTATTAAAGTATGAATTATTAAAGTGAATTATTAAAGTATGAATTATTAAAGTGAATTATTAAAGTGAATTATTAAAGTATGAATTATTAAAGTGAATTATTAAAGTATGAATTATTAAAGTGAATTATTAAAGTTAAAGTAAAGTAAAAATAAAGTAAAGGTAAAGTTTAAGTATAGTAAAAGTATAAAACTATGTACGTATAATACGCGTATAAATATATATAATATTAATTTAAATCGTTATATATATTTAATAAAATAAAATATAAATATCGTTATCTTTATCATACTAGTTAAGTAATGAGTTGTCAAAAGTGGTTCTAGATATTTATAAAAGTTATATACGTTTTAATAATAAAATTCTTTTTAAACTGAAAACGTTTTTGTACGTTTGAAACTAAATAGATCAATCGAGTCTTTATGAGATTCAATCTTCCACTATCCTTTGTCTAGTTCTCAATGATTGATAATTTGTTCTTATTTATAAATAACTTTACCATTTTCTGAATATTGTTAAAATGGAAAGATTTCTCAAATCAGCGTGGGCCTTTCAACAGAGACTTGTAATCATAATTCAATATGTCTGATAATTCAATCATTTGATCTTATCTTCTAATTCCATTGATAAACATTTTGAAACAGATACAATCATATAAAGTATTTAATCTAATATTTTGTTTACGTTTCAAGTTATAATATATATACACATATACATATATAATCATATTCGTTTAATGGTTCGTAAATCGTTGGAACTTGGTCGAGGTTGAATGAATGTATGAACATAGTTTAAAATTCTTAAAATTTAACTTAACAAATATTGCTTATCGTGTCGGAAACATATAAAGATTAAAGTTTAAATTTGGTTGGAAATTTTCGGGTTGTCACACCATCTATTACCTAATCTAATTAATACTCTTTTTTTCAACAACATCATCTTCTGATCTTCAACTTTTCTTCCGATCTGCATCTTTCTTTTCCGTTCAACTCCACATCTTCTCCCTTCTTTGACATTTTGAAGGTTTAGGTGATGATGTCCTCTCCGACCACCGGCATCTCGCCGGTGGTTCGGTTTTTTTAAGCTTTTCATCGTGAATAAAGGTCCTTCGCTCCTTCTCCGGCGGCTTTTTGCGTCAATCGAATGCTTCGGTTTCTTCTCTGGTTTTCAGGCGACGAATCCAGTTCTCAGATTCTGGAAATCGTTAGGGGTTGGGGTGTTTTGTTGGTTGCGATTCCGGCGACGGTAGGTAAGCCTTGCCGTGTGATCTATCCGTCTCCTCTGCTGTTTCGCTTCTCGGTTTGGTTGTAGGCGACGAGTTCTGCCTAGAACTCTACATCTCACTAAGTTGGGCTTCGGTTTGGGTGTAGGTGGGTTTGATATGGCGGGTTTAGGTGGATCGTGTTTTGTGTTGAGTTCCGGCGGATCTTGGTGGTCCGGCCACCGGTCGTTGGTGGTGTTGTGGTGGTGGTCTGTGTTCTCCCGACAATCACCCATGTTAGAGCTCCGGCGTTCTTACCGGTGAACTTTGTTCTTTTCGGAATGGTTTTTATTTTTACTTTTTTGTTTATGTGTAGTATAACCGTTATTTTAGTTTCTTATTGTTATAGCTTTAGTTGTATTTGGTCCTTTGTAAAACGCGTTTTCTCACCTTGGTGAGCCGTTTGATTAGGACCGTGTATTATTTTCTAGAGCTCGTTTTAGACTCTATTGTATCGGTTGTATGAGTTGATATCCGGATCGGTTATTAATGTTATCGTTTTTTTGCCAAAAAAAATAAAATAAATAAATAAATAAAATAAAATATCTGTTAGCGTCTTGTTTTGCACCGCTAGAACATTTTACGCTTCCCTCCCCCAATTCTTCAACCACACCACACAACAAAAACTTAGGTCAGAACCTGAAAAAGATGGCGTCAATATTGGCGGCTCGTCAAGCTCTAAACGTTTTCCGTCTATCAATATCTTCTAGATCTGCTTCTCTTATCCAACGCCGTGGTCTCGCCGGCGCCTCCGATACAATATATATACATATATCTATCTATCTATCTATCTATCTAAATGTCTATTCGTAATATTAAATTATTATTAGAATGATTATTATTGTATATTGTGTTTTGTGCCACTAAGCGAAATGACATCTGTGACGGCGTGACTCGTTTAATTGCAGATCTCCATGGTCTCAAAAAGGTTGACTCCTGGAAAGATCCAAAGAGTCCATCTCCGTCGAAGGAAGAACACGTTAGTTTTCATCTTTAGTTTTATTCTTCTAAACTTTGTGTTCAAGGGTTTGGGTTTCAAATTGATCTTTATTGCATTGCAGATTGATTTTTCTATTCTTATATATATATATATAATATAGTAGAGAAATCAAATGAGAACTTATTTTGTGTGAGAACCCTGAGAACTCCAAAATACACTAAAATTCGAGCAAAAAAAGTGGCTGGCGAGAAAAAACAAGGAATTTGAGCAAAAATGGGGAAATTCGAACAAAAATAAAAGGCGGGCGAACAAAAACTTGAAAGTCGAACAAAAATTGTGAAATTCGAACATAAATGTGTTCTACATATATGAAATCCGAACAAAAAAATGTAGAACACATGATAGTCGAACAAAAAAAAAAGAAATTCGAACAAAAATGTGTTCTACATTTTTGTAATTCGAACAAATTTTTTTTTTTGTTCGTCCGTGTTTCTTTTGCTCGAATTTTGTGTTTTTTGCTCGAATTTCTTGTTTTTTGCCCGCCTGCTACTTTTTTTGCTCGAATTTCAGTGTATTTTTGAGTTTCTAAAGTTCTCACACTAAAAAAGTTCTCACTGGATATATATATGTGTGTGTGTGTAAGTATATGTATATATTTGGGCGAGATCTATGGATAAGGGTACAAGCGGGATAAACAAAATCTCAAACAATTTTTTTTAAAAGAATTATCATTTTAGGGTCTCTTATATGCAAAAATAGAAGAAAACGCAAAAGTTACAAAAAATCATAATCAAATCGTTCAAAAATCGGTGTTGAATGATAATAATCGGAATGATAATTATCATCTGTGATGAATGATAATATTATCATTTATCACGATTATTATCATTCATCACCGGTTTTTAAACGATTTCGAATATTTTTGGCTTATAAAAATATAGATTAGGAGATCATTTTGATGTAGATTTATAAATCTAAAAAAATTGTGATTTTACTTATACCTGGATCTGTTCCTTGTGTGTGTGTGTGTGTGTGTGTGTGTGTGTGTATGTGTATAGTTTTACTGGAGACGGAAGCACTTTTTGGGGGGGAAGTAATTTTTTTTTTCGTTTTTTTGATTTTTTTTTTCAAGCATTAAGATCACATGAAAATATGAATATTCAAAAAAGACACTTTGTGATAAATGTTATTATTTTGACGAGAAAACGCGCGAAGAAATAAATGAAAATATATAAAAAAAGTGCTTCCATATATATATATATATATATATATATATATATATATATATATATATATATATATATATATATATATATATATATATATATATAACTCGCAATAAAATTAATCTTGGACTGTTAACATTCAAAAATGCATCTATTTTGATCAGCTTTTGTTAAATATCAGTTCTTTGTCTTCATATTCTCATTGATTTTGATTGATGAATGTTAACTGTTCTCAAAATTTTAATATTCAAAAGATGAATGTTACCTCAAAGATCAAATTTCCAGAATGTTAACATGGAGTGTTTTGTAATCCTCGTTGTATAAATAGACATAAGAAGCGGACAGTCTATTTGATCTCATTCGCAATACAATTACTGTATTCGTCTAGGGTTTATAATATGTGACGTTTTGTCAGTTTTATTTTCAATTCAAAAGCTTGGTGGCCGAAGTATTTTTCGGCCCTCTTTCTTTGTTTATGCTATCTTTTTAGTTATCTAATTTAACTTGTTTGGTTGATATTTTAGGAGGTTATTTTTATCTGTATCGACACTTCTGAATGGATGTTGCGCTTACGTCGTTCTTTTCAGCTTCAAATTAATTCTGTTCGAGCATATTGCCGAGCTAAACTCAAGGTCTTTTCCTCCTTTACTTTAGTTTAACAACTAATCGTGTACGTGTACGTGTACGTGTTGAGTGTTGAGTGTTGAGTGTTGAGTGTTGAGTACATAGTGTTGAGTACATAGTAGTAATAATGTACAACTATTAAGATTACTGAATAAGATAGTTGTGACTCTTCAGGTTGCTCTTGTTGAATTATCTTTGACTTGTCATGAGAGTGACAAAGCTATTTACGTATGATATTGTTGACCATAGTAATAGGTTATAGTTACACACAGTAATGCTTATAAAACCATGAGAATTTCCATCTTGGACATCTTTTGGTGTCCAAGTGCAAAAATGGGCGGGGCATGTGGGTTCTCGCTAACAACTAAAAGTTGACTCATACATATGTTTTCTCCTTCTATAAATAGTTCTGTTGTACGAAGTGTATATGATTCCGAATCCATGTTACTAAACACTTTTTTGGGGGAAGTAATTTGTTTCTTTTTTTTCAATTTTTTTTTTCAGGCATCAAGATCACATGAAAATATGAACATTTAAAAAAGACACTTTGTGATGAATGTTATTATTTTGGCGGTAAAGCGCTCAAAGAAAAAAAATGAAAACATTCAATGCATTGAATATTTTGATTCTGAGTTTTTTTTAAGGGGTTAGAAATTAGGGTTTAGAAATTAGGGGGTTAGAAATTAGAGTTTTGCTATTAGGGTTTAGAAATTAGGGTTTTGGGTTTAGAAATTAGGGTTTACGGTTTAGAAATTAGGGTTTAGATTGAACGAACGGTTTAGAGTTTAGGGTTTAGGGTTTAGGGACTAAACCCAAAACACTAAACTAAACCCTAAACCCTAAACTCTAAATCGGGCTAAATTTCGAAAAAAACACTTCACACAAGATGAAAACAAAACGATGTAAATAAACTCTAATTAAAACATTACTCGTCATGAATGTTATCATTTATTTCTTCGAGCGATTTGCCGTCAAAATAATAATATTCGTCACAAAGTGTCTTTTTTAATGTTCATATTTTTACCTATGTATGAAAAAAAAAACTCGAAAAAAAAACCAAAATTTAAAAAAAAAAAATTACTTCCCCCTAAAAAAGCGCTTCCCTTGATGATGACCCATAGTATAGATTTAATCATAAGAAAATAATAATATAATAATAATGACGACGACGACGGACGACGACGACTTTAACCCATTCCTTTTGGCTACAAAATTGTACTTTTCTCATGTAACCTCTTCATGATAAACTATATAAAACTTAAATCTTTATTGCCACCTCCATGTACACATGATACTGACACGTGAGCTAGACATGGGCTTATTGCACAACCAGGGATCACCTAGTATTCATATAGCACTCGGATGAAAACGTTCTCATTTTAACATTTTAGTTATAATAATTTTATATTTATTATTAATTATGCTGAGTGATTTGTAACTTGGAAAAAGAATTAAGTGCATATTTGGGAATGAAACACCCAACTTCCTCGATCAATACTAACTTCCTAACACAACCACCATGTTCATCCTTATCTCACTTTTTTCTTTCTCTTGTTTTTTATACCACAACGAGATAAGTATGCAACCTAACCATTTCTATGAATCTAAACATATCCATGTCATCTGAATATTAACCCACTATGTTTTTAAATCCATAAACATATATTCACTCCTTTAACCTTTAATTTCTATTTCTATTACTTAGCCAATCGCCATTATATAGTTGGAAACTACAGAGTTGTTTCAATGCACATGTTGAACCTTTAATTTCTATTACTTGGCCAATGCCTTTCTATGTTTGATTACATGTTCAATATAGAAGAGAGGCCTAATTAATTCCATCCAGATCCATTGATTTACAAGTTTCTGTATCTCTGTCTGTCTGTTCTAGTCTGTTTATATTTTATTATTTGTTTTCTTTTTAATTCAGGTTAACAAACTGTGTTATTGTGTTGTTGACTTATCACTAATTGTCTGAATTGTTTTCTTGCAGTCTAATCCAAAGAATGAAATAGGCTTATTTGTAATGGGTACTACAAAAAAAGTACGGAGACTTGATCCTACTAGTAATCTTCAGGATCTCATGGCTCCTCTTCGATGTTAGCTTCCTACTCTTGTTTTTTATTTTTTTAATGTTGTATCTTTGTAGGGTATGATCATTATTTTATTCACTTTCACCTTGTTTCTCAGGTCCTCAATTTTCAGGTGGTGGTGAGTTGGACATTCTATCTGGGATCAGTTCTTGCCAGGATAAACTTGATCATTATCCAAATAACCCAAAAAGGATCGTGTTCTTTACTGGAGGGTATGTATGTATATACTTTTAGGTTTATGCTTTCAATGTTTCGCCTTTCTACTTTAATCTATTACACTACACTACTGTGTAGCTATGTATGTTATGTTTGCTCTTGCCTGACAGTCCTCCTAGACATTTCAAACTTGAAGTAGCGGAGTTGTGTGGAGGAAGGTTAAAACACTACGGTATAGCTGTTGATGTTGTCAATTTTTTCCTAGACGAACAATTCGCTCTTTCGAAGTTAGCGATTGAGGCATTTGTTGCTTCTGCTAATAATAATAACAACAGCCTCATTAGACACATTCCACCTGATTCTCTTACACTAGTTCGTGACGTCCTATCCAGGTTTTTATCAACAATATATTGCTTTTATACGTATATACGTATATACATATATATGTATATATATACTTTTAATAATACTATACTATCATGCGTGCAGTCTGGTTGAAAGGAAAGTAGGAAACAATGAAGAATTTAAGTTGAAGAATGAAGCTATTGCACATGAGGCATATATGAAGTACGGGATGTGGACAATGGCGCTTCCAGGATATTTTGAAAGGATACTAATGAAAGAGAAGAAAAAGAATTTAAGCTGAAGGAAGAATGAAGCTACTGGCATATATGAAGCACGGGTTGTGGAGCTTGTTTTGGAAATTTTGATTTTGGTTTTGGTCTGTTTGGTGTATGATTTTGTCTTATACTCCCTCCGTAGCATAATTATCGTGATGTTTAACTTTTTGTTGGATTTAAAATATATTAATGGATGGTCTAATTTACCCTTAATTAAATAGTTATGTTATTTAAATGAAGTTTTATTGAGTAATTAAAATATTAGTTGGTCATTGAATATTATATTTTCCTTAATATAATGGGTTTAATTAGAACATCAATGACTTACTTTATTGTTAATTGGAGCAAGGGATAGTTTTTAATTGTTAACAAAATAGTAAGCTAGACAGATTTTTTTGTGGCAGATGATCATTTACTCTCTTTGTTACCAAATAATTTTGTTCTGTTTTTTTTATTGGCGATTGAGACATTTGTTGCTTCTGCTAATAATAATAAAGCTGATTCTCTTGCACCAGTTCGTGACGTCCTATCCAGGTTTTTATAAACATATATTAACTCAAAACTCAAAACCCTAAACTCTGAACTGTTCGTGTTAAAAATTCAATCTAAATTCTAAATCTAAACCCTAAATTTAAACCCTAAATCCTAAATTTCTAAACCCTAATATCTAAATCCTATCCTATAAACCCTAATATCTAAACCTTAATATCTAAAACCTCAACATACGCTCGAAAAACACGATAATTGTTATATATTAATTCTTCGAGCGTTTTTCCCCCAAAGTAAAAACATTTATCACAAAGTGTCTATTAAATGTTCATATTTTCATCCAATCTATAATGTTCGTGAACAAAGTTTTTCAAAAAACGAAACAAATTTTTTTTTTGCTTCCCCCAGATTGGTTAATATATATATATATATATATATATATATATATATATATATATATATATATATATATATATATATATATATATATATATATGCAAGATCAATGGGGAAGTAACCAATCGGGGGGAAGCAATTTTTTTTCTTCGTTTTTTTGGAATTTTTTCCGGCATCAAGATTACACGAAAATATGAACATTTAGAAAAGACACTTCGTGATGAATGTTATTATTTAGGCGGGAAAACGATCGACAAAAATAACATTCAAGATAATATTGTTCGTGAACAATGTGAACGTTTTTTTTCTCCATGTTTTGTGAAGTAAAATTTAGCCCGATTTAGAGTTTAGGGTTTAGGGTTTAGGGTTTGGTGTTTTGGGTTTATTCCATAAACCCAAAACACCAAACCCTAAACCCTAAACCCTAAACCCTAAACTCTAAACCGTTCATGTTAAAAACTCAATCTAAATCCTAAATCTAAACCCTAAATGTAACGACCCTAATCTTACAAAGCTCTAATTATTGATTTAAAAAGAAACTTAAAATACAAATGGGCGTTAATCTTATTCAAAGTCAAACCAAAGTCAAAGCTAAAGAAAACGGACGTTAAACCAAAATTACTAAGCTTTACAAAATTCTAAGACAAAGGTACTAAGTCCTCTTCAACTCTACACTCTTCTCTCGATCCCAAAGCCCACTGATCACCTGTCGTATAAGAAAGAAAAACGGAATACGACTGAGCCAAAGCCCAGTGAACGGATATAACAAACGCATAATATAGTATGACATGCAAAGACGTTTTACAAAAAAGAACTTATTTTCAATAAACATATTTCAAAGCAAACTTATTTTGAAAGAAAATTACGAATTAGTAAAGTTCTACAATACAAAATCTGTCAAACTTATATTAACACAAGCTTATTTTAAAAATAGACACTTACTTTCAAAACGAACTCTTTTTTTTCAAAAAAGTACGAATAGGTATAAATCCACAATACCAAAGATGTCATTATATCAAAGTATAGTACATAACACAAATTTCATAAAATAATGCACTAAGAGTCAAAACAAATAACTTACAAAGTATCAAAATGAAATCATAGGGTAATTACTCCACTAATCATTCATATCAGTGATGTTTCGTATGACACTACGATAAACATTCACCGTCAAAACAAAATACCTAGGATCGATCCATACGCCTTCTATCAAAATACAAATAACAAAGAGCTCGTACCACCACCGGGTAATAAAAAGGAGACGCCGTAGATATAAACAAATACACCGCTACGGTCGATGCCACATTATCGGTGTCACAATAATGCGCTCATGGGACCTCCATGAATAGGTTACTCTTAGGCACATTTTAAGAAACCGTTTTAATTAACTTATGTTTACAAAATACTGAATACTTTTAAAGTAAATATAAATAATGAACTCTAAAATATGTCTAATAAGAACTAATATAGTGAACCAAATTATTTTACGTTTGATGAAATACTTAAAATGTTTAATAACATGATATGTCATTTTCTTTTAAAATCTCGTGTCAACCCAACCATTCGGTTTAACTTTTGCTACTAGTCATTTACATACTTTTAGAGCCCTTATTGAATAACACAACTTATACATAACTTAACGGGACATGTAAAGCCACATAGAATGAGGGACACTCGTTACGAATCACCGTACCACTCGCCACACTCACACACGTTCTTTACCGGGCTGTTTCGGACATTTTTGGGGCTATTTACGGACTGTTTCAGAACTGAAAATACAACAGCTTCGGGACTGATTTGGGCTGATTTTCGGGCTGTTTTTGTTGGGTTTTTTCGAGACACGGTTTTAACACAATTTCTAGAGACCAATTTATTATGATTCCTCATCTATCAAACATAATTAGCAACCTCGTTAGTACATCAAAAATGAGGAAAATCATAACATTAATTATAGATTAACAAACATAACGAATAATCAAATGAGCATGTCATACCAACGATTTTTATACACAATTCGAAACAAAGTTTTGAGAGGAAAGATTTTACCGAAATGATCCTAGAACCACCTAGAATATCCGTACCTTATGTCGAATAACGGACTTTCAAACTCCAAAGAATCACCAAAAGGATGCGATAACCGAACGAATCTAACAAATACAAAAGTATAAGCACAAAATCTATTCAAATAGGGTATAAATATCACTTTATTTTATAATATTATTATATGATATTCATGTCTTTAATCATATTATCATAAAATTATACGTTTAATTCAAACTCCATATTTTTCTTTGTATTTTGATTTGAAAATGTGTGAATGCTAAACAAAGTTATGACATAATTTTATGTGGTTTTAGTTCAGATTTTTAAAGGTTATAAAATGATAGTTTAATCTTGAGAATGTTGAACAAAAGATAAAAACATTACCTTAATACTTGGACATCAAAAACAACATTCCTTTTCCACCAAAATAGATCAAACACTTAGCAAATTAGGATGTAGAATAGTGCAGAATTTTTATGAGAGAAAGAGAGAAAAACATAAGAACTTCATTTGCAAAGTATGGTGAAAAGTTTGATATTATAGGATCATTAGTTTAGAGATAATGGTGATTAATTGTAAGTGATTAATTTATTAAGTAATACTTATTAGTAGGTTATAATCAAATGGTATTCAAAGGTTTCTTGATGAATCTAGACTTGTTAATATGCAAGGTTAAATGATACATTGTATCTAGTTAATTAAAGTTTTAAGCTTATGACTAAAAGAATATAATGAGAAAAGTTTTAGACTTAAAACTATATGACTTTCAAATTAATTAATCATGTGACAAAATAATTAATATTTAACTTACTTAAACTTTATTAATTAAACAAGCTTAGGATAAAATTATTTATATCAAACTTAAGATAAAATGTAAGCTTACTTATAAATTATTTTCCATATCAAAACATATATCTTAAATGTTATTAAAGCTATAGTCTAAAATTCTATGGGGTATTACAATTCTACCCACTTAAAAAAAATTTCGTCCTCGAAATTGAAAGAAGTTACGAATATGAAACAAGTACACGCATTATCAAACAAAGGATGGTTTTAATACAGTTTAGATTAATTAATATGAATTTGTACTTTGTTTCTTTTATAACTTACGGGTATTAGTTACTACAAATCTATTATTAATAGTTATATATGAAACGTCACATTCTTCATACATAGTTAACTTATATATCGATTACAATCTTAATTACTTTTAATACTCAAACAACAAATTTAATGATAAACATAATCTTACTATTAACGCGTCTTATATACATAAACAAATTACATATCTAGATCCTATGAGTGTTATGTATTAATCCAAGTAGGGTAAATGTAGCATATAATATTTCATATCAATATTCCATGATTTTCATAAGTTCATACATAACAACTTAATCACGATCGCGCCAGCCGGACTTGATAATGATTAATTTGTACATGTATGTTCCTATCGTTATCACTTCATACCATAATTTTTTTTTTTTACATATGTAACTAACTTTATCTTTTAGCAAAGTTGGTAATCATTATCAAATCAAATATATATTATGTAGGTTTAAGCTATAATTATTAATTTCATTTTTATACAATTCTTGTCTTCAAACAAATTAACGTGTAAAGATACGATGACAAATAAATTAAACACATAAATTCAAAACATACAAATCAAACGTATGCATATAATATCAAATTAATGATAGTTATATTTACTTCTAAAAGTGACTATTTGCTTATAATTATTTTTTTTTATTTCTTTTTATTACAATAATTGCATTTACCCTTTAAATACATGAGATAAAATTTTAAATAAAATTCTAATTATTTTAACATATTACTCTTATAATATATTAGTAATTATGTGAAAGTTAATAGCATGCTTATAACTATATCTCACTAATTTTATTTATTCTTATTATTCAATTCTCTAAACAAATTAACGTGTAACGGATGCGAAGAGCTAAAGACGAAAAAATTCAAACACATAAAACTAAAACATGCACTCAAAATGTATGTATATAATATCAAATTAATCATAACTAATTAATCATGAGTGTGTTTACTCCTCAATGTTACTAGTTTCCTATCATTAATTTATTGTGCTTATTTTCTTTATTTCAATGATACATTTACTATCAAAATACATGAGATAAAACATATAATACATTTTAACCATTTAACATATTATACATATAATAATGTTAGTAATAACATGAGAATAAATATCATGTTATCATCCTCATATTATTATTTTCTTTCTCTATATGTATAGTTGTAATAAAAGTGACCTCTTCTTTTAGCACTTGCTCATATATTCTTATATTTAAATTACATGTCCACTTGTTAAGCGAATTATATATACTTAGAATATATCAATATTTATGTATATGTATAAACAAATAATTAGACATAAACTTTTGTTATGGTGTATTGAATATAAATACGTTAATCAAGTCTAAACATATATATTCTTATAAGTAATATAACAAAGATAACACTATCCATGAGCATAAAAATAAGGTCCTTATAAGTACATATTTTATAGAACATGTTTTTTTTTTCTTCGTATAATTTTCAAGACTTATTAACATTTTTGTATATTATATAACATAGCTTAATAAACACTTAAAACACACGGAAGCTAACTAAACACATACTAAATCACATATCGCTTAATAGAGAATGAAAATTCGGAGAATAAAAGATTTAAAAACGGATCAAAAGAAGGATGACAAGATGCGGAAAATTCAAATATGATAGGATGAACTAAGGAAATATGATAGAGTAATACAGTGATAACGAATCCTAAATCTTGATCTACCCAATCCTCACAGATCAATCTTAAGATAATCTACAGTTTCGAACCTAAGCTCTGATACCATTCTGTAACGACCCTAATCTTACAAAGCTCTAATTATTGATTTAAAAAGAAACTTAAAATACAAATGGGCGTTAATCTTATTCAAAGTCAAACCAAAGTCAAAGCTAAAGAAAACGGACGTTAAACCAAAATTACTAAGCTTTACAAAATTCTAAGACAAAGGTACTAAGTCCTCTTCAACTCTACACTCTTCTCTCGATCCCAAAGCCCACTGATCACCTGTCGTATAAGAAAGAAAAACGGAATACGACTGAGCCAAAGCCCAGTGAACGGATATAACAAACGCATAATATAGTATGACATGCAAAGACGTTTTACAAAAAAGAACTTATTTTCAATAAACATATTTCAAAGCAAACTTATTTTGAAAGAAAATTACGAATTAGTAAAGTTCTACAATACAAAATCTGTCAAACTTATATTAACACAAGCTTATTTTAAAAATAGACACTTACTTTCAAAACGAACTCTTTTTTTTCAAAAAAGTACGAATAGGTATAAATCCACAATACCAAAGATGTCATTATATCAAAGTATAGTACATAACACAAATTTCATAAAATAATGCACTAAGAGTCAAAACAAATAACTTACAAAGTATCAAAATGAAATCATAGGGTAATTACTCCACTAATCATTCATATCAGTGACGTTTCGTATGACACTACGATAAACATTCACCGTCAAAACAAAATACCTAGGATCGATCCATACGCCTTCTATCAAAATACAAATAACAAAGAGCTCGTACCACCACCGGGTAATAAAAAGGAGACGCCGTAGATATAAACAAATACACCGCTACGGTCGATGCCACATTATCGGTGTCACAATAATGCGCTCATGGGACCTCCATGAATAGGTTACTCTTAGGCACATTTTAAGAAACCGTTTTAATTAACTTATGTTTACAAAATACTGAATACTTTTAAAGTAAATATAAATAATGAACTCTAAAATATGTCTAATAAGAACTAATATAGTGAACCAAATTATTTTACGTTTGATGAAATACTTAAAATGTTTAATAACATGATATGTCATTTTCTTTTAAAATCTCGTGTCAACCCAACCATTCGGTTTAACTTTTGCTACTAGTCATTTTGTAACATCCCGCCTTACCACGACCACAATATTGTCCGCTTTGCCCGTAGGCGCACGGATTTTTCTTGGTGACCACACGAGGTCTTCCCAGGAGGTCGCCCATCCTAGTACTACTCCCGCTCGAGCACGCTTAACTGCAGAGTTCTGACGGGATCTGCTGTGCTTGTAGCCCCAAAACGCGTTGTGTCTGGTAAGGATGGAATTTACCTTATAAGGGACTCACACTTTCTTATTTAAGCCGATGTGGGACGGGGTTGTTACAAACTCCCCCACTTAGAATCCTGACGTCCTCGTCAGGCCGAAACAAATTGATACACAGGATCTATACCTCAGGAGATGCATGAGCCGAGTGCCCGTCACACCCCGAGAGGCTAGTGCTCTGATACCATCTGTAACATCCCGCCTTACCACGACCACAATATTGTTCGCTTTGCCCGTAGGCGCACGGATTTTTCTTGGTGACCACACGAGGTCTTCCCAGGAGGTCGCCCATCCTAGTACTACTCCCGCTCGAGCACGCTTAACTGCAGAGTTCTGACGGGATCTGCTGTGCTTGTAGCCCCAAAACGCGTTGTGTCTGGTAAGGATGGAATTTACCTTATAAGGGACTCACACTTTCTTATTTAAGCCGATGTGGGACGGGGTTGTTACACTAAATCTAAACCCTAAACCCTAAATTTCTAAACCCTAATATCTAAACCCTATAAACCCTAATATCTAAAACCTCAACATACGCTCGAAAAACACGATAATTGTTATACATTACTTCTTCGAGCGTTTTCCCGCCAAAATATAAACATTTATCACAAAGTGTCTTTATTAAATATTCATATTTTCATCCAATATATAATGTTCGTGAACAAAGTTTTTTCAAAAAACAAAAAAAAATAATAAGATTTTGCTCCCCCCGCTTCCCCCCGAATGGTTACTTCCATCTTGATCCTACCACTATATATATATATATATATATATATATATATATATATATATATATATATATATATATATATATATATATATATATATATATATATATATATATATATATATATATATATATATATATATATATATATGGGCAAGATCAATGGGGAAGTAACCAATCGGGAGGAAGCGGGGGGAAGCAAATTTTTTTTTTTCGATTTTTTGGAAAAAATTTTTTAGGCATCAAGATCACACGAAAATATGAACATTTAAAAAAGACCTTTCGTGATGAATGTTATTATTTAGGCGGGAAAACGATCGACAAAAATAACATTCAAGATAATATTGATCGTGAAGAATGTTAACGTTTTTTTCATGGTTTGTGAAGTACTTTTTGTCAAAATTTAGCCCGATTTAGAGTTTAGGGTTTACCCTAAACCCAAAATCCAAAACCCTAAACCGTTCGTGTTAAAAAACTCAATCTAAATCCTTAATCTAAACCCTAAATCTAAACCCTAAACTATAAATTTTCTAAACCCTAATATCTAAACCCTAATATCTAAAACCTCAAAATACGTTCGAAAACACGATAATTGTTATATATTAATTCTTTGAGCGTTTTCCCTCCAAAATAAAAACATTTATCACAAAGTGTCTTTATTAAATGTTCATATTTTCATCCAATCTATAATGTTCGTGAACAAAGTTTTTTTTTAAAAAAAAATAAAAAATATTGCTTCCCCCGTTTCCCCCCAATTGGTTACTTCCCCCTTGATCCTACCACGTTCACGGACCTCTAACCGAACCACTGCCCGAATGGATGTGTTCCCGGGTACCGTCGATCGGTTTCGGATTTCCGCCCGAACGTGTGTGTTACGTGCAAATGATGAGGGTCGTTGAAATAAATGATCTACTGATGCCAAAAAATCGCCGTTCAAAAAAAAAAAAAGATATATTTACACAATCGGAGATTTGGGAAACATGGGAACTAGAGAAATACAACTGGAGTAGCGAAAGCGAAGCACAATATTGTTCATTTTTTTTTTTAAAATGCTTTTATTATTCGCTAGGACCTGCGTGCCTTTTTTAAAATATCCTATATTGTTCGTTACGCCATAAGGGTCTTTTTTTTTTTCTACCTATTTCTAGGTACCAGGACCAGCCCTGCAATAAAACTATTCATATATGTATCATAGTCTCAAAACTTTTTTGATCCTTTTGTTTCCAGGTGACTAAGCCCTACACTGAATTCTTTAGTGATTATAACCTTACATCCGTATGAGGCTGCACATGAGGGATTGGGTCCAGATCACATGGATGCTGATGCACTGGGTTATGATCTTCCCATGAAAGCTGATCAAGCTCCACCAGATGATTATGGAGATGATGTTGGAGGAGCAGATGATGGTGGCATGGTTGAATGATAACCAAACTATAAATTTATACAAATGGTTTGCTTAATGCGTTCCTGTATTTTTTTTATCTGCTATATTAATTAACTACAATTACCAACTCTCTTTTGTTCTATGTGATTTAGTTAATTCAAGAAACAAGACCATAAACCATATGCACAGCACGTGTGGTACATTATATCATCAAAATTGTTGTGTATAATTCTCAAATACAAAGAATGTAAACATGGTGGTATTACTATCTACTGGATCTAAAAGCCTTATCCTGAGTTATAAACATCAGAACGAAAAATATCATTTGTTTGTGTTTGGATACTATTTAGATATGAAACTTAAACAAATAACAAACGTGAACTGTGATATGGCAACAAAACTCAGGACGTTTATTAAAGAGTTATGTGATTCAAAACAAGTACAGGTATTTAAGCATTTAACAACATTTAAAACTGAAAACATGAGCATGCCCTACTGTAGTCAAAGATATTACCATATGTGCACAAATCATATTAGACTCGCTATGGAACTCTCGCTCATGAACAACAGAATCCAGATTATCACCTTCATGATCAACAACTGAGCAGTCTACCGTACCACCATCAACAGGATTAAACTGATGTGAACGATGGTAAGTCGGTTCAGTATCTATCGAGTAGCCTTTGGTGCCATCAGAACTCAACTCCAACAGCTTTGCTCTAGACCTAACTGAATCATGTGGTGCCACCGGATGAGTAACCGTCTGATTTTGATCTGAACCGGAAGACGGAGGAGACTCTTCCGCCTCTGGAAACTTAATCGTCTTATTTCTGGTTGAATTCGAAACCCTAGGTGAAGGCACAGGCTCTTTCGGAAAATCAAATGTATAATTTCCAATTATTTCCGTCAGATTACCAGGTAAATTTGACAACGAAGCACCTGTCACCGATACATTCGCCGGTGACGATGAGGTCTATACTCTAAAATACCTTCTAAACCGTGTACGGCAACATCTCTACCGTAATACAAACCAGGTACAACAATATCAACTCCTCCAACTGTAATCAACGATCGCAGCGACCGGCGTTGTTCGATGACGATATTCTGACCGGAATTGAGTGTCGGAATCGAATTAGAACCAGGCGGAAGACTTAACAGATCAGCGATCGACATTCTCCGTGGAACGACGTGGTATCGTACAGTAGTGACGTAATTCGATGCTGCCATCGTCATATCAAGTGAAAAAAGAGCGGAATTAATCGGTGCGAATAAGGTGAAATTACCGTCGGATCTGAGATCGTAGTGAATGTCGGAAGTAGCGATTGCATTTGCAAAGAGATGATAGCCTCGAGCTCGCATCACACCGAACATCACGTTTAGTTCACCTTCATGGATTCCGGTTACTATTACGCTGTTGATAATTGCGATTGTGATGGTAAGGATCGGGATGATTGCGACGGTTTTGATGCCGGAAGTTGACGTCATTGTAGCTGGAAAACAAATAGAGACAAAGCGAGATGGAGATTTAAGAGATATTTTTGGCGGGATCTATTTTTTAGTTGTAACTGTTACTGAACCAACCAAGTCATAAGCCCGGTGTGAATTACTACTACTATTAACTTTGACTGCCACCGGTGGAAGAGGCCAAATGCGTGATGATCCGACCCGATTTCCTAATTCCGTTAGTTTTTTTGTTTAATTACAAAAAAGTGATGTTGATTTTATTTAAACAGCCCATTAATCACTAACTTCATGCATAAATATATTGTCCATCTGGTTTATTAAGACCAGTGAGTGAGTGAGTGAGTGATTACTCTATTATTATTATTATTATTATTATTATTATTATTATTATTATTATTATTATTATTATTATTATTATTATTATTACTCTATATATCTAAATGATATAGAGTAAACGAATAGTAGCCCTCAATAGTTCACAAACACCCTTCAAACTTTTTATATTTTCACAATTCAATCTCGTCCTTTATAACACTTAACTATGTAACTTTTACAAACTTACCACATAGTTTTCACATTTTATACTTTAACCATTACACTTCTCACTCATTATAAATCGATCCCATAATTTTTACTAACAAACAACTATTTATTATTATTATTATTATTATTATTATTATTATTATTAAATCAACCACATAATTTTTCACTTTATTATTGTTTAACTTTTTCTCTTATTATAAATTAACTACGTAACTCATTATATATATATATATATATATATATATATATATATATATATATATATATATATATATATATATATATATATATATATATATATAGTAAATGAATAGTAGCCCTCAATAGTTTCACAAACACCCCTCAAACTTTTTATATTTTCACAATTCAATCTCGCCCTTTATAACACTTAACTATATAGCTTTTACAAACTTACCACTTAGTTTTCACATTTTATACTTTAACCATTACACTTCTCACTCATTATAAATCGATCCCATAATTTTTACTAACTAACAACTATTTATTATTATTATTATTATTATTATTATTATTATTATTATTATTATTATTATTATGATTATTAAATCAACCACATAATTTTTCACTTTATTATTGTTTAACTTTTTCTTTTATTATAAATTAACTACGTAACTCATTATATATATATATATATATATATATATATATATATATATATATATATATATATATATATTATTCTCTACATCTCTAAAATACAAAAGCTTTATGAATAGTTCTTCCCCATGCTTTAATCGTTTATACGTCGTGCAAAAATATTGTACCCACAATGACACCACACTAAACATTGATAACCATTATGAACTTTAGGGCGCCAAATGTAAATTCCTAGGGTAAAAAATGCAAACTCCATAGGGGTCTAAAGTTAAAGTTCAAGGGCCAAATCGTAACTTCTTTATTTTTCATAAAACTCCCCAACAAATCCACCTAAATTTTTAACCGCCTTTAAATTTTCGTACGACCTGGGATAGGTTTAACCGACATAACCATTAAACACAAAATAATTTTACGAACCAAACACAACAAATTATATCCGAAACGGAGTCCCGACGCGGAGCGAGAGCTCCTCCGCTAGTTATAATAACTATTAGACAAAAAAATGAATAGTAATCAGGGGTATTTTCGTTCTTTCACTTTTTTTTTTACTTTCTCCTTCCTTTTTTCAAATAAAGCCCCCCAACTTCAAAAAAAAAAAAAAACCCAACCCCCCAAACATTAGACAAAAATGGTGAATAGTAATCAGGGATAATTTTTGTCCTTTCACTTTTTTTTTTTTTTTTTTTTACTTTTTCCATCCTTTTCCCAGATAAAGCCCCCAACTTAAAAAAAAAAAAAAAAACCAACCCCCCAAACAGGGGGTAAAGTGTCAAATAACTATTTTTATAAAAAATCTTAACTAAACTCCACCCAAATATTCAACGGGTTATATCTTCTCGCTCGCAACGTGTTAAATTTTTCTGACAACATCGTTAAACTCGAAAAAATTTTTAGGAACATAATGTCACTAATTATAGGCAAAACGGACGTTTTTTAAAAAACGATAAATATTTGAGGTATTTTTCATACACGTTGATTTTGCGTTAAATTTTTAAAAGTCGACAATTCAATGCAAAACGCGGAGATGTAAAATAACATTTAAATCTTTGACGGGTTATACCTTTTAGTTCGACTCGAGTTGCGTTTCAACAACATGATCGTTAGCCACGAAATAATTTTACAAACTAAACACAATAAATTACATTGAAAATCGAACCCCCGACGCGAAGCGAGGGTTCGATAACTAGTTATCACTAAAATACAAACAATTTATGCATTTTTTTTAATTTTAAAAATAACTCCTTAAATTATTTATAAATTTTTTTTTGGAGCTGCTTCGAATTGAACTCATGACCTCCTCTGTGAAAGGATGAGCCATCAACCATTACACCAACATCCTCGTGGTTACATTTACATAACGGTTATCATCAATCATTTGTATATGCCCATCGTGTGTAATATGTTATGTCGAAGAGAATGATGTTAAAGCTAAGGGGTATAAAATACTATTAAATTTTAGCAGGAAGTACTATTAAATACGATACAATTTTACACAAGATATTTATTTATTTAGAGAATGGATATACTTAAACCTTGCTACAACACTTATAGGCAGTGTACCTAATCGTACAGTAGTGTAGTTTTTAGTAAGTCCGGTTCGTTCCACAGGGAAAATCTTTAAACAAAGCTTAACGCTATATTAGTTTACTTTTATAAAAATACAAATATATATATATAAGTAATATTATTATTATAAAGGGGGGTTTTTACCGTTTAATGACCGGTTTGTCGATTTTAAAACTTTAGTCGCAGTTAAAACCAAATGTAAAATAATAAATAAATACAAGACTTAATTTAAAGCGTAAAGTAAATAACGATAATGAAATTGCGAATAATAAAAGTGCGATAAAATAAACTTGCGATAATTAAAAAGTACGATAATTAAAAGTGCAATTAAATACAATAACAATAAAAATGCGATAATTAGAAGTGCAATTAAATATAAAATAAAGGAAATTAAATATGAAATAAAAGAATTATGCTTATTTAAACTTCCGTAATCATAATGTTTGACGTTTTGATTTTAGTTTTATGCCCATGGGTTAATTGTTCTTTGTCCTGGATTATTTAATATGTCCATACGGATTTGTCCATAATAGTCCATCAGTCATAAATATAAAGAGCGAAAGCCTTCGTCAAATTATTCTTATTCCCGAAGTCAAATATTCCAACTAATTGGGGATTCGAATTGTAACAAGGTTTTAATACTTTGTTTAATGAATACACCAGGTTATCGACTGCGTGTAAACCAAGGTTTTACTACTTTGTTAACAATTACACCAATTACCCTTGAATGTAATTCACCCCTGTTTCAACAAGTCTATTTAACTATTAATCCAGTTCCGTGTCGGGTAAAATGAATAATTATTGGTATTTATAGATATCCCGCCCACCGTACCCAGTCAAGCGTATGTGGTTATATATAAATACGTCGAATTATAAGTTTGTATATTAAATTAACAAGGTATTGTTTAGTTAATATAAAACCCATTAATAGCCCATAATCTAATTTCCATAAGTGTCGTTCTTTTATCCAAACCCCAATTATGGTACAAAGCCCAATTACCCAATTTTAGTAATTAGCCCAACATCATGATTACTTCGGTATTAAATAAGCATAATAATAACTTAGCTACGAGACATTAAATTAAAAAGGTTGAACATAACTTACAATGATTAAAAATAGCGTAGCGTTACACGGACAGAATTTCGACTTACACCCTTACAACATTCGCTAACATACCCTTATTATTAGGATTAAAATTAAAATTAAAATTAAAATATAAATTATAAATATAAATATTACATTTAGATAGATGGATGGATATATATGTTGGTTTTTTTACGATCAGAATGCGCGAGCTTTATAGGCAGTTTCTAAATTTGGGGCTCCGCGACTCGCGGCCCTTTCCTTTTTCAAACTCCGCGAGTCGCGGAGTTTGTTTTTACAGCTTACCCACATTTGGCTCTTTGTTTGCTGACGATTTATTTTATAAATATAATATATATATATATATATATATATATATATATATATATATATATATATATATATATATATATATATATATATATATATATATATATATATATATATATATATATAATTAATATAATTAATTATATATTATATTATATTTATATACATAGTTAACTTGTAATTTTTAGTCCGTTGCGTCGAGCGTTGAGAGTTGACTATGGTCCCGGTTCCGGATTTTTGAACGTCCTTGCGTACTATTTTATATCTTGTACTTTGCGTTTTGAATCTTGTACTCTTGTAATTTCGAGACGTTTCTTATCAATAATTGGAACCTCTTTGATTGTATTTTGTACTTTTGAGCTTTTTGGTCGTTTGCGTCTTCAATTCGTCGAATCTGTCTTTTGTCTTCACCTTTTAATATTTAAACGAATATCACTTGTAAATAGAACAATTGCAACTAAAAGCTTGTCTTTCTTGGGGAATAACGCTATGAAATATATGTTCGTTTTTAGCATTATCAGAGAAATACCATCATTTTAATGGTAAATTTATTACTATTTCCTTCGATAGATTCAAAATACCGGTCAGCGATAACTACTCATAACTACTGCGAAAATCACTGCAAATTATAAAAGTATTCTCGTGAAGCGTGGTAGGCGCTTAAATTTTTTTATTTTTATTTTTGCTAAAAATACGAATACTCATATCGAAACGAACACGTTTTCAAAGAGAAAACGTCGACAAACTGAAGTACAAAGCTGGGGATCGAGACGAGGCTCGAACCTAGAAAGACAAAGAAAGATAGCGACCGAACAAAAAATAAACAAAAGCCAGAGAACAACAAAATACAACCACAATGTCATCCGTTTGGTCTGAACAAGCGAAAGATACAAGCTAGAGCGAATAAACTACAAACACATTGATGGTACTATTTTCCGTATAGCGGGTGTAAGGTACCAGTACAATAAAATAATAGCCTAGCGTTGAGCGATATGATGCCGACTAATGTTTGCCCTCGGGAAGTAATCCCTGCAGACCCGAAACACGGATGAGAATTTTGTGGGGTGGCCTCAATCAGTCTTTGGATCAATCTGAAATTGACCCGTCAGCGTTCTGTTGCTAAGTAGTTAATGTTTTTGGAGTGAGAAAGAACTGTGTGAGAGAGAAAGTGTACTTCTCTCTGACTGAAGTTCATATGTGAAATGTGGTGACCCAAGGGGTCTATTTATAGGCGTAGAATGTCCGAAATTCTCGGGATACACGTGTCAATCGCTGATTAATTCTGTTATGCGAAATATCCGGAACCGAATTTGGCGTGGCTGCGTGCCGCTCACGCGCCTAGTAAAAGGGCTTAAGCATAGAAGTTGTCTGCAGGGCTTAAGCATGACGCTGGGCGGCCTGCTGAACGCTGGACGGTAAATGCTAAAAACTGCCAAATATTGATATCTTTTATGCTTTTTAATCTATTTTGCTGTATAAAAATGTTGCTTTTATGTGTGTATCCCCTAGGATACACCATTAAGTCCCCCCAGTTTAATGTCTTTATTTTTGTAAAAAATAAAGTCATTAAACTATAAAAATAAAAGATGCCTTTTTCCTCGGGGACATAAACTGTTGTAGCCGTCTGTTTCTCTGTCCTGACGTTACACTTCCATTGATGACTTTCCCCCCAAAACCTCTCTAATTTTATTTTGATTTATTTTTGAAATTCAAATTGTATACCCCATTAAGCCAGGCCATACACGTGGCTCAATCTTGTCCTTTCATCGTCCAACAACTTGACTATAAATTGCCCTTCCCCATTTCAATTTTCCTTTTTCAAAACTTCTCAAATTCTCTCAAGATCATCTGCAATTACATCTAGGACTCGTAACAATTAATTGCGCAAGGTTAGTTCTCAATTCTTCTTCTTCTATGTTTCTATTGCTTTTTCTTTATTACTACCATAGTCGAGTCAAGCAACGCGTCTTCCCAGAAGGATACTCGTAATGTAAATACAATTCCATCAAGCATAACGGAAGCAAAAATAGAGAAATTATGTATAGAATACAAAAATCTTCGCCATTTAAATCCTGTAGTTCCTTCTTCATGTGATAGAGCCAATAAACCTCCCTCGAAGATGATTTCCCTGTATTAATTACAGTTATCTGTAGGAAACCTCCGTATACCTCCTTCCGTCTTTCTACAGGAAATTCTTGCCCACTATGGGATAGGGTTGAGCCAAATTTACCCTCTCGGTCTCCAAAAAATTATTTTTTTTTGAATTGTATTTCAATTCCGTAAATAGAGAACCTAGTGTAAATATTTTTCACGAACTGTTTAGGACTCAATTAGTGAGTCAATGCTGGTACACATTCGATTGCAAACCAGGGAAGGCATTTACTGGTGATAAGGAAACGTCTTTAAGAAACTGGAAAGAGCCCTATTTCTTTGTTAATGAGAGGATTATCCAAGATGTTTGGGCAAGTGTTCGTAAATGGGGTAAAACCAAAATTGGGGTTAGTAAAGCTATTGAGCCATCAGAGGAGGAAAAAGCAACTATAGAAGCTTGGAAGATGCTGAAACTTCCACAAAGATCTTGTGCCGACTATGAAGCCATTCTGGTCCTCTGCATTATGAGTGACAATTGGTGTTCTGGATATATGCCAGTGTTGCGTTGGGCAGGCCATGGTAGGCTCCTTTATGAATATGTTATGTTTATATTGTGTTAACATAAATCACATGTGTTCTTATATATGTTTTTTCTGCTTGTGTTTTGCTAATGCAGAAGGAGAAATGAGGGTTTACAAGACGTTTAAGAAAGCCAACCTGGATAAGGTTATTGTGTCTGAACGACAGAAAACTGCAGAAGAAATTGAGGCTGAGAAAGCCAAACATGCAGAGTTTGAGCAACTGATAAAGAGCCCAGAACGGAACACGGAGGGCGATGGTGGTAGTGTTGCACAACCTTCTCCCGAGGTTGAAATTATTGAAACCACCCCCCAACCGCCTAGCGCAAAGAAGTATGCAAAGCGCTCAAAGCGTGCAGGCAAGCGCCCAGTGGTTGAAACTGCTGTTAAATCAAAGAAAAGAAGTATGCTTTACACTTATGCTTTTTAATAATGCACATAATATGTCGTTATGCTCATTTGTTTCTTTATCCCTTATGAATGATTCTGCAAGATGAAGAAGGTGATGAAACCACAGCTGGTGGTGATGATGATAAGAATAATGAAGCTATTGATATTGAGGATGATGATGAAACCAATGAAACTCCACCCTTCTCTACTCCCTTGCTATCTAGAGGTGCTGGCACTACACTGTCTTCTTCTTCCTCCCAACCGCCATTCGTTGTGCCGCTTTCCAGTTTAAAAACATTTCTTGAGGATCCTCTCAACAAATCTGACAGTTTTGTTGAATTCTTGAAGGTAAATCTTTTGCTTGAACTGCTAAAGATAATTACCATTTCTCCAATGGATAATAATGTACTTAATGTATTTATATGTTTCATGTGCAGGCAAACGCAATTGCTGATCTATCCTCTTCACTGTCCGCCATGACGCACAAACAAAGCTGTCAATCCACTGCTGCATCTTTGTTGCTACTTACACAGCATGTGGTTCATGGTCTCAAGATGTAGGAGGCTCAAGAAGCTGTTGTTGGAAATGCCCTTCACAACTCCACCAAGTTGAAGAAATTAGAGATTGAAATGCAAGATGTGCATTAGAAATGGAGGACTGCAGCAGAGCTTGTGCAAAAAAGAGATGAGTCTTTGAAGCTGGTGGAAAGTAAGTGTGTTGAGAAAAGGACTGAAAAAGAGAAGTTGATGGAGGAGAAGGAGAAGCTAGTGAAGGAGATTGAGGATTTAAAGAAGGTGGTAGAGGAGGAAAAATGTGTAGTTGGAGAGAATGCTACAACTTCTGTTGCTTCCCAAAAGAATTTTACAGATTTGAAAGCTGGCATTCCTAGTCTTGTACAGAGGGTACTTGATTCTGAGCTTGTTGGTCAGACCTTCCACAAATATCTTGAAGCATCCACTGCAAAAGATATTTCTACTGCTGTTAAAGAGGTCGTCAGCCTCATCCCTGACAAGCTAGATCCCTTACCTGCTGGCATTGCAAAGCATATTAAACCGGATGCTGCAGCTGAATTTATAACTGCCAGAGATGAAGTCTCTACCCTGAAGATTATGTCTTTGGAGGAGGTGTGCAAGGAATATGAAGTCTATGTGAAAGATATTCTAAATGTACCAATTTGATCTGAAACAATTTGAAATGTCTGTAATAATTATACAATGTTGATTCTGCTTTCAACTTATGCATATATTGTATAATATATGATGCTTTACATAACTTTACCATGCTTTAGTATGTTTAACATATGCTTTAATATGCTTAATATTTTGAATATGCGCGACTAACAATAGCAATGGGAAACATGTATTCCATATGCCATATCATATATGAAACACTTTTGCCTTAACTGCTTTCACATAATGTATACATTAAACCTTCATCCGTTTTCCGATCTGCGCCAAAGGCTTTGCTTTGTTGTAACATATGATATTTTTGCTGAAGCTATTATTGTGAAGACAAATGATAAATTTACCAATATGATAAATTTTCATGTTACACGTCGTAATATATATGTAATTATGACTTCATTATGTTTGTTTTGTATCAGTCTTGCCAATAAAACATATTTGCTTTTACTGTTTTTCGCATGACGAATGTATCAAAACATCATCCGCTCTCCGTGTTGCATTAGAAGGTTTGTTTTACATAATATATTGCTTCCTTAGCTGAAGTCAAATTTGTAAACAAATAATGAATCTTGCCAGTCATAATGTTTGTATGTTAATAATGGGTCATGAAAATGATGAATTTATGGAATGTGTAATATATGTATTTAAGGAATTTATCAGTATTCCGTTTAGCGTGTTGCGCTTAGGCATTGTGCGAATTTTTAAAAAATACACTTATATTTTAGTATGAAACTTTTCCATTTTCCGTATAAATGGATTTATGCAGTTAAGATAAACGATTGTGTATGTCATAACATTCAAGAGTTATTGTATTTTTTGCCTCGGTGCTCTCTAGTGAAGTTAATACTTACACTAGCCGATCCCTTGTGTCTATAATGTTGACACAAAAGCCTCTACCATCGGGGGCATAAAAATGACTTACCTTTTGTGGGTAGGTATGAATGCAATGTTCTACATTCGTAACACGTAACGCTTTGCGTGTAGAAAAAAGAGAAAATATCATTGATACTAAACTGCTGCACTTACAATATTGTAAGACCCTAATCAGTTTGTACAGCAGTGTAAATATGTTACATAGAGTGTGGGTGATGTTGTGCTGTTAAACAGAAGTCACTGAGTGAGATGAGCCTAGTGCGCGCCGCGCACACTAAAGGGAGCGCGCCGCGCACCCCTTACTGTAGCCGGGTTCCAGCTTTTTAAATCAGATATTTTGATGGGCATTTTGGTAAATTCACTTATGGACGGGTTAGAGACAGATAGGTCAGTTTGTGGAGCACCATTACTCCATAATCAACAACCTTATCACTTTAACTTTGATTCTAGAGAGAGATTGTGATTTTTGAGAGAGAAAGCTTAAATCCAAGAGGAAGGAGCTTGTTTTGGGTTAAAGTTCAAGCATTAAAGTCGTTCATCTTATCTCTAGCTTCGTTGTGGTGGTTGTGGTATGTTCTAATTTTATTTTCCTTACTTTGATTTAGTGTAAGAGTTAGGGTTTGAGTAAATGATGAACACAAAACCCATTATTGGTGATTTTGGGTGTTCTTGGGTAAAATTGAGTCTTGAATACTAATTGGTGACTAGTCTAGGGTTTCAAAGTATTAAATGATGTTTATGAACCCTAATTGGTGAGTTAATTGCTAACACACCTAGTTATTTAGTAAATGGGTGTTGGTTAGTTAGTGGATGACCCGAAATGGGTGTGTTGTCTTAAAATGGTTATTTGGGTAATAAATTGACCTAGTTTGGAAAGATGGGTATGAATTACCTTAATTATGTATTAGTTGGTGTTGTTGGATCTTAATCACTAGCTTTAAAGTAATTAGTGGTGGTCTTGACTTTAATTGGGCGGTTTTGGTATAAATGGGCGATTTAATACATTAAGTCATTAAATGCTCATGTGTAAGTGTTAGTATTGAGTCCACTTAGCTTGTGTGTTGATCAAGTACTTATTATATTAGGTACTTTGCTTTGAAGCTTGTGGAGGTTGAAATCGTCATCTAATTGTTAAGGTGAGTGGAATAATTATATGCGTATGTATATAATGTATCTATTTGTTGTAGCGTGAAAGGTGTAGTGTCGAGGTGTTAAGACACCACGTTTCACGTGAAGAGTGTAGCATCGAGGTGTTAAGATGCCACTCGGGTGTAGCATCGAGGTGTTAAGATGCCACCTAGGAGTGTAGTGTCGAGGTGTTAAGACACCACTCCGTAAAATAATGGGTGTTGCATCGAGGTGTTAAGATGCCACTCGGGGTGATGCGCGGAGGTGTTAAGGTGCCACCCTAGGGGTTAGTGGTGCGAGGTGTTAAGTGCCCTTATGGATGTTATGAACACCGATGGCGTTTTCGCGAGCGCCGTTCCCTTGTACTATTGGTCGACCATGGTTACTTGTGTTGTAAGCATATTATATCATTTCGAGTGATATTATTATGCGGTTGTTGCTAGCTTGTGGTATTGGAGATTATAGCTTGTAATGTGACGATAAGCTAATTGTGTTGCTAGCATGTTTGCGGTTTGTGTAAGTGTATGCAAGTAGGTATAATTATATATGTATTCGTATAATTATTGCATTCACTAAGCTTTGCTTACCCTCTCGTTGTTTACCATTTTTATAGGTTCGGTTTTGGACAAGGGTAAGGGCATCGTATTGGACTAGAGATCCCGCTTGATGCTAGGGGACGCTTTTGGCTTTAGTAGCTCTTGGAGTTTGACCGATAGTTGGGTAGTTTAATCCCAAACGCCATGCTCATTGTGTAGTTTGGAACTTAAACTTTTTGGTGGTCGAAACTCGTAAATTGTATTAAACTCGTAAAACGGCCGATGTGGGCCCCATTTGTAAAACATCGTTTTTATGTTTGATTCGTGTTAGTTTTACATATATGAGTTTGTTGTGAAAAGCGTTCGGTCTAAAAGTGTCGGGAAGTCGAAGATCTTTTCGCGAAAAATGGACATTTTGATCAGAACTGTCTCAGGCCTTGTGCGCGCCGCGCATAGGCAGTGGTGCGCGCCGCGCACCCTCCAGATCAGTTTTAAAATTTTTTTTTTTCGCGTTTTTGGTTGGTTAACGGGTTGGGTCGTTACAAATATTTTGTGTAACATTTTCGTATGGATAGGGTGATCAAACCTATCCAGAAATCTGCAAAAATTGCATTGTGCTTATTTGAATTGATAAAAAAGAAACATTCTTAACAAACTGTGCTGCACTTTTCATGTAAATAGTATGTTCTCCGTGCAGCGTCCTGCGCTGTGTCTAAGGTTCCATTATCTTCGATGGCTTGAAATATCCGTTCACCTCATTTCTGTTGAACAACTGTCTTGACGGTCCACCTCTGACCATATTCTCATGCTCATCATAAACAACTGGCCTTTCTCTTTTCGGTCCTACATACTCAGAGTGCACCACAACTATGCCATTTGGAGTTAATCGTAAATCCGCATGTGGTGTTGAAGAAATTGCTCCAAATTTTCGAAGTGTTCGTCTTCCAAATAGAGCGTTGAACCTTGACCTGCTATCAAGCACCGTGAAGTCCACGATTTCTGTATGAACCAAAGGGTGTGCTCCCAGCATCACATCCAATTTGATCTTACCTACTGCCCTTATTGATTCTCCCGTGATGTCAGCAATTTTCAAGTTCGTATAGCGAAGTCTGTCTTTCACGCTGAACGGAACATCTCTGAAACAATCCAAATACAAAATGTCTGCCTCACTACCGGTATCAGTGTAGATTCTAGTTATGCGCTTGTTTGCAATTACAGCTAAAATAACCACAGGTTCCTCTGACAATCGCAAATTAGAAATAGTATGGAATATGATAGGAGCATACATCCGCTCTTCCGTCCTGTGCTCTCTGCTCACCTCATACTCTTCTCCTTCATTCCAGATAACCTTAATACGTCTCTTGGGAGTTAGATCCCTCTCTTCCTTCCTTTCCTCTCTTCTATTCCAATCATGTCATCCACCATGACGCACCTTTCCTTGCCAATCGAAACGTTTGTTTGGGTCATTCCTTCTATATTGCTTTCCTGGTAACAAGTGGTTCAGCTCACCAACCTTGATCTTAGCACTGATTTCCCTCATCAATGACTTACAGTTGTCAGTGTCATGCCCATATGCCTCGTAGAAATCACACCACCTGTCACTCTTTGGCCCTTCACACTCCTCCATTGGTGCTGGAGGGTTGAGAGTTTCCTTGATAGGTTCAGTGAATAAGATCTCCTTTGGGGTTTTTGTTAAAGCCATGATGAGTGGGTGTCTTTCTAATGGTTTGCGATGATAGTAATTATCATTCAGGTGATTATTGCCCCACCACCCATGTTGTTGCCTCTAATAACCATTATCATACTCATGCTGCCTCTGATAGTTGTCATTCATGTTCCGCCCTCCGTTCCGCTGTCTAAAATTCCTTTGATAGTTATTAACTCTTGGATGTCCCATTTTTCCAGCCTTCAAATGCTTCTGTGAAACAACCAATGCTTAGTGCAATGTTTTTGGGACATCATACCGTAACGTGTGAACAAAACTTTCAAATCGACGTTGATCAAGACAGAAAATAAAACCAGAAACAAAATGAGACTCTAGTATATCGGGTATTTTCTGACACTCAATGGTATAACACTTCATGAAATTGCTTAAGGATTCATTCTGGTGCATAGTGATTTCATGTGCATCTAGATGGGATAGTGTGCAACTTCTTAAACTTTGATATTGCATGACGAATTAGGCCCTTAATTCAAGAAAACTGGTAATGCTTCTGGGCGGAAGACTTTCAAACCACTCTCGTGCCATTTTTTGCAATGCCATAGGAAACATATAACACGCAACCTCATCTTCCCAGTGTTGCCGTCTCATAACTCCCTCAAACATGGTAAGAAAATCTTCAGGATCAGTTGTTCCATCATAAACTCCGATAGATGGTATTCCTAGATTTCTTGGTAATGGATATTCTGCAATTCGAGTGACAAAACATTGAGTCGACTCTGCCATTGCGGGAGGTTTGATAGCCTCATCTCCTATAATCAAAGCAAATAAATTGTCTACATCCGTTGCACGGATGGCGGGCTGTGCTAACTTCTGCTTATACTTCGATGACGCCGTTTTGGTCAAAATTCCATCTAACAACTTTCCTGCCATCTCCTCAGACATAAATGGTTGCTCTTCTTCTTCCCCATAGTCCACTCATTCTCCACAAAACCTTCATCATGACGTTCATGCTCAATATCATCCACCAAAGGCCCTCCTAAAATTGCCCTTATATATATATATATATATATATATATATATATATATATATATATATATATATATATATATATATATATATATATATATATATATATATAGGTGATTACTTTTTTGAGTTTCAAATTTAAAGCATCTGAAATAAGTACTTATGTGAACGCCTAATCTTCTCCATCCCATCACAAAAGGCATTACAAATATCAAGTGCCTAAATGCTTTTATCAAAAAACTCATTAACAAGATTACCTACGTCGGCTTTATGTTTTGAAAAAAAAAACTTTAAAATCATGATAACAAGTGATAAAAGCTTCTAATAATTTTGGCAACCAATTAAAGGAGATAAATTAATCATCGGATAAGTCTGATTGAAACGACTCGATTTCCTTATCGAGATGGATATCAAAATGGCACACAGCCTACAAAATACTCCAGCAAGACTAGCCAATGGAAAAAAAAAACATCTTTTTCTTAAAATGATCACCTTCAACTGTTAAAATTATTAGATACACAGATCCTATAATTCAACCTAAAGGTAGTTAAAGTTGACAATAGGTAAAGAACATAAATTTAAGCTAAGATTTTAACACAAGATGAGTTTGGTGTTCATGACTTCTTAGGTTGGATTAAATTCACAAACATTCATAAAATTCAATGAAATTGAAATCTCAATTTCATTTCAGTTCAAATTTAAATGAACATGGATTTACCAAACCCCTTCACTCAAAAACTTACATTTATTGAAATTTTTCCATTTTCCATTCAATTATAAACATTAAGTGGACCAAACGCACCCTTCAAGTTTGTGATTATAATAATGAACCATCGAAATTCACTAGAAGTAAATAACCATACTAGTTTAACTACCGATCAACCATTCAACCAACCTAATTGATAATCTTTAACACTGGGAATTTAATAATTATAGGTAACAGACTAGCTACAGTTAATAATTCGGTTTGTCTACCAAGAGTTAGATATTGGGGTGTGCAAGTTGTACATTTGTGAGTCCAATATCTAAAAGGGTCCAAAAACATATAGCCTAACATTATATACTTAAGTTCATTTGAATTAATATTACGTTTTTACAACTATTATTTTGATTGATACTTATAATTATGATTTTTGTAATATTATTGAACTTATTATTCATATATATGAGAAACTTTTATATATAAAATGTTGTTGTCTACAACTTTCATATACAAAATTATTGAACATTATACGAAGTTTGTAGTTTGAACCATTTGTGTCAAGTTATAAAGTAGAGGATAGTAGAATGTAAATATATTTAAGTTTGTTATTAGGTTGTTAATAGTAGTTTAGTTGGCAGTTTATGTAATGACCCGGAAAATTTTGACTTATTTTTAATCTATAAATGATTTCATAATTCAGACGATAAGCAAAGTCTGTTATCCCGAATCTCAAAAATTTTTAAACTATTTATATGGATTCAATTATCCTTCAACCGTTTCCGACGATTCACGAACAACTATTTGTAAATAGATATATTATCAATCTGAATATATATATATATATATATATATATATATATATATATATATATATATATATATATATATATATATATATATATATATATATATATATATATATATATATATCAACTACCCAATATTTGTATATATACATGTAAATTATTACATTATTAGCATTATTATTTTTATAGTTATTAATACCATTATTAATATTAATATTATTATAATTAGTAGTAAAATTTTAACTTTAGTTATTATTATGATTATTAATATTATTATCATAATTATTATTACGGTTATCATAAAAAAATTAATATAGTTATTATTAAAAATATAAAAATAATACCATTTATTATTATTATTATCATAAATAATAATTTATCATTATCATTATAATTATTTATTATTATTAATTCTATTTTTATTATTAATAGTATTATTATTATTAATATATCTATTAATTATTAATTAAAATTAAAAATAAATTAAGAAGTCAAAAACAATGTACTAATCATATATATTATTTTTTTCTTCCATCGTGATTTAGCATTATTATTATTATTTTTATTATCTCTTGATTATATTTTTTAATTCTACTGGTTTTTATTTTGTATCCATTATCAATCAATCACATTTTCTTGTTTATAAATACCAGACGGTCTTATCCTATCAATTATCAATTACAAATATCATTTACAGCTTTTAATTTGATCAAAATTATCAAAAAAATTCAAGAATAAAGCTCGTACCTCTGTTCTTCAAACTTTTTAACCATATTTCGATTTCAAATGAATTTTCAAAATGTGTTAATGCAGAGTTGTTAGTATTGATTCCTTCAAACTATCTGCAAAATCTTAAGTCCCAATTCCTCAAGTCGAATCTTAATTTTGGAGTCAAAGTTATTTTAAAAAAGTCAAACTTTGTGTTCATCGCGAAATTCGTAATCGTGTTGAAGTTTTCGGTTCAAATGATGATTACAACAGATTATACGAGTGATTTGAAACTTATTTCGTGTTATAATCTTGGGCTATAACGTTCTCAAATTCAAAATCATTTTTTTAAAGGCCGCGACAGCAGCATCACTCTTTTATATTTTTTTATTTTTATTTTTTTTGTTTTCTATTAATACAAACAACTAGTCCTAATTATTTGTGTTTCCATTGAATAATCTAAATCGTTTAGATGTTGGTTGATTTATGTTCTCTGGTCAACTAGTAATTGAAGAAGAAGAAGAAGATAAAAATAAAAGTGGGTTATATTTATATTAGCTGGGTTTAATTTCAGAAAAATACGAATGGTGGAATGGTTAAGTGTGTTTGCGGTTGAGTGAGAGGTCACGGGTTCAAGCCCAGTCTGGGTCAATTTTTTTAAGAAAAGCTTTTAAAGGTATACACTCTTATTTTTATTTCTATTATTATTATTAGTAACTATTATCATTATTATTATTATTATCCTTATTATTAATTATCATTACTAATTATTATTATCATTAACATAATTTATGATATTATCATTATTATTACTAGTATTATCATTTAAAAATTATTAGTATTATCTAATACTATTATTAGTAGTATTATTATTGTATTATTATTAATTTTATCATTTTAAATATTATTATCATTATTATTATTATTATGATGATTATTATTATTATTATTATTATTATTATTATTAATTATTATTATTATTATTATTATTATTATTATTATTATTATTATTATGAAAATAACACAATTTATTAATATTAGTATTAGTATCATTTTATAATTAATAGTACTATTATTATTATTATTATTATTATTATTATTATTATTATTATTATTATTATTATCATTTTTAGCATAAATGTAATTATCATTATTAGCATTGTTATTATTAAATTTATTATCGTTATTATCATTTTTACTATTACCAGTATCATTATTATTATAAGAACTATATTATTATTATTTTTAACATTATTATGATTATTATCATTTTTACTACTAGTATTATTATTGTTATTACAAAATAATACAACTCTTTATTCATTATCATTATTAATATCATTTTATCAAATAAATACTTATATATAGAATATATATAAAAGTATATATATATATATATATATATAACAATTGAAATAATATATATAAACCTGTTCGATTACAATTACATGTTTTAATATATATAAAACTGATATAGGTTCGTGAATTCGAGGTCAACTCTGCACTTGTTCAGTGCCATCATACACATAATTACTACGAAATAAATTCTCGAGAATTGCCCCAGACAAGGATCGAACTCGAGACCTCTCGATCAAGAACCTCACGCCCAACCATTGAACCCTTGCTTACTTTCTATTATAATTTACAAATAAATTCTCTTATCCTACAAATTCGGCCCAGATGTATTTTAGCCCAACAGAATACTTGGATCTCGGCCCAAGCTTTCAGACAGCCCAACAGCTTCTATTGATAATAAAAAAATATTGTAGTGGCCTAGGTTCGAACCCACGACCTCACGTTTTATCAGTTTCCTTCCAATCCTTTCTCCACCTGTTACTTTTTTGTTTAATTATCACCTTAAATTCTCTTAAACTATTTGTGCCTGATGCCTTCTTCAAAACCCATTTAACATTTTAAACTATCATCAAGATTTTAACACCTCCACTCTTCATTATCATTATTCGTCTAAATCATCATCTTCACATATCATAATTATCATTATCCTAATCATCTATCATTACCAAATCATCCTAGTTATTATTATCTATCTTAATTACCTAATCTTCATAATCTTACCATCACATAAAATCATATTAATCCGTCATCTATATCATCATTCATGATTTCTTAAAAGGAAACAAACTCCATAATGGTGTGTGGATCTATATGTCGACATATCCACACTTGGTCTAAAGGAGTCCATTTTAATATTCTATGTACTTGATTAATTTAATCCACCAAATTACTCCACTAACTCAAGTCCATAAAGGGTTTATAGTTGATTATTAATTTGTACAGAATTTCTCAATTTGCAGCAACCTTTCACGACTAACAAGGCAACAATATCGATAAAAGGTGTGTGTTTGGTTTAATTTAATTTGATGAACTTTATGTACGTGGATTCTTCATTACCAGCTTTCTAACCTCATCACCAATTATCGAATATCACCGAAACAGGAGGTGTTCAGCAGAAAATTCGATGATGGTGGATTTCGTTGGTGTTTGAAAATGGTTTAATGGTATGGTTGCTTGAACAACAAACGAAATTAGCAACAAGAAGACTTAACCTGAGTGGTGGCGGGTTGAATAGCAACTAGGAATAAATAGCAGTAGTAACAGGAACATTGCAGTCTCATGGGTTGTTTGGTGAAGGTGGCTTTCAAGATGGTTATCGTGTGTTCAAGGTATTGATTGTAAAAAAAAATGGTAAAGGTTGGTAAGGTTTAACAGAAAACAAAGTAGACGATTGGTGGTTATAAATGAATGGTTTTGGTCTAGCTATGATGTTATATTTTTCTTATTATTCATCTTCATTGTTTCCATTAAAACCGTAGTATAGTAGTAGTAGCTGTAGCAGAATCATACAGGCATTAGTAGCAAAACAAATGAGTAACATTAGTAGTTGTAAACGAGTATCATTAATGGTGGGTTGTGGTAGTTTGATCCAAGGTGGTGGTGATGATTTTTGGTTGAACTTGAAACGAAGACAAGGAACACGATAGTGGTCATGGTGTCTTGGTGGTCGATGGTAGAAAGAAAAAGATTATGATGATGGAAGGTGGTTGTTCATTATATGTATGTATATATATATATATATATATATATATATATATATATATATATATATATATATATATATATATAAAAGAGGAGGTGATGGTTGATGGTTCTCGGTGGTACATCAAACAACAAACATGATCTATTTACAATTAATTGTTCGTGAATTGTCGAGAGCAGTTGAAGGTCAATTGAATATATTAAACACAGTTCAAAGTTTTTAAGATTTCAACATTACAGACTTTACTTATCGTGTCGGTAACATATAAAGATTAAGTTTAAATTTGGTCGAAAATTTCAGGGTCGTCACAACTCGACCCGTTGCACCCGCAATTGTCCGACCGACAATACACCTATGTTTATCTTCTGGAAAAAGAGTGAACAATGTTATCATACCAATTGCGTTACTCACATCTTCGCCATCAAACACCGTCCTTGACTTGTTCGACCGTTAAGTCCATGTCAGCATTCCCGACAATCTTGTACAACCATCTCGTTAAAGAGAGATGAAATTTACCAGTATAGTATCTCGCAATTCGTACATCACATCACATTGTTCCATTCGTCCGATGCTACCAGTCTCACGACTAAATGACTTCAATCATGATCAACCTATGAACCTTACGGTTCTTCAACTCACGACACCACAATCAGCACGCGTTATCAACTAAACACTAAAGCCCATTTATATAGGTTGGTAAAACCAAACTCTTCACTCAATGCTAAGGAATGCTTAGAATGATTAAGTCTTATGCCCTTCATTCGTCAATCCAACCGTCAATCGTAGGGAAATTCTATTAGGAATGCTACCCATAACAATACTACGTATTAACACACTGCATTCGCCCCCAGGCCACACTCTCATGAGTCAATGAACTAAGCACCACCCTATTGCACCGTCATCGAAATTACTAACCCCGTACTCTTATGGGTACTAATTACCTACACATTCACTCGAGACTAAGTGGATCTCGAGATGAGATTTAAGTCTCTAAATTCATAACCGAATCCATCAGCACACAACAAATAATAATAAGGCATATTTGTATCGAAAAATGAAAGTACCTGAAGCTACATTATTGGACTTCTGCGCTTCATTATCCATCAATATTCGCGCTCTAACCTCCAAACCTGATTGTTAAACGATTCGGAACACTCCGACATTCGATGTCCCTCCTTTCGGAAAATAAAGCACTTGATCGCGCTTAAAGGTACACCCGTACAATCCCATGCCAAATGACCTCGTCCTCCACACCTAAAACACGTAGGCACGAAACTTCCTAACTTTTTAGTCTGATTACCAACCAACTCGGGACACTTTGACTTTGGTGCCCTTCCTTTCGACACTTAAAACATACAAGCTCGCTCGACTGACATTCACGATATTTGTGTCCCCTTTGCCCACAAATGTAACATTTAGACGTACTGGAGTCCAACACTCCCTTCTCCATGCTACCCGTGCTCTCAATTACACTTTTACCTTGATCATAAAACAACTCAGGACACTCCGACCTTCAGTGTCCATCTTTTCGACACTCAAAACATATGTCATTGTTAGGAGGTGCATTTGTGCAATCACGCGACAAATGACCCTTTTGTATGCAATTATAGCACGTAGGTCCATAACCTCCCTTACTCCTCTTCTTTACGTTTTCAACACCCTCAGGCGTACTTCTCGCCCTCTTACTAGGAGCACCATTTGACACAAACTTCCTCTTACCCAAAAAGTGATCGACTGTTTTCGGAGAATGTGATTCGAAACTCACTAATACTCCTTCACCGCCACCAACTTGAGGTTTGGGAAACCTCTTATCAAACTCTTCCCTTACGACTTTAGCCACTTGGTCTCGGACCATTTCAGTTACTCATCCTTCGACTAACTCATTGTTTACTTCCTTAACTTTGTCGGTGAAAACCGAGACATATCGTTCAAACACGGCCTCAACCCTCGCCGTTAACTCATCCTTCCTTTCATGAGTAGGCGCGTCCATTCCGGTTCCATCTTCCGTCTTCATTCTAAAGAATGCATATAGATTAAACAACGAAACGAAAAGGAAACGACATATATATGCCACGCCGCCCCATCTTGCTTGACATTCGTCGTATATTACTTGTTTGACACGATTTGCACCCATAACAATGGTAGCTAGTCATTGTTACGCGAGCACGTCGCATCAACTCGCTAGCACAACGTCTATCTCGCTCGATGATTGCAAACACAATACAAACAATTAACGCAAAGTTAGTTCACCTAAACATAGGCACTAACCAAAACCAGTCCGACCCATCTCCTACAAGTCCCGCATAAAACGCATACATAATAAATTCTAAGTCTAGGCACCTATCTCAAGTCGCCTAAATCCCTTAGACCATGCTCTGATACCACTTGAAACAACCCAACCCTTATTTAACCCGAATTTTTTTTTTATAATTAAACCATTCACACACCACTTTAAATGGTTACATGATGTCGACCGGTTTATACGAATCATTTAATCATTCAACAAGTTTAAACATGATAGGCACGAAGACCTTTAATCAAAAGTGATACAAGTTCGACCCACAAAATGATAGTTTTAAACCAAACGACACTCGAGCATGGTTTGGGGCTAAACTACCCAAAACAATAGGCCGTCTTCCAAAAAGCTTCACCTAAGCGACCAATATGGGAATATCTAATTCCTGGCAACCCCTTCCCCTTCTCCATACTTGTACCTAAAAAGTAAACAACAAGAGGGGTAAGCAAAACGCTTAGTGAATGCAATAATTATACATATACATATATAACTTACTCACTTGCAATCACTTACACAATTTTCTGCATACATACTAGCAATATAATTAGCATACCATCATAAAGTATAACGCTAAATCTCCAATAACCCAAGCTAGTTTAATAATAGCATATAACACGAACAATATAATATGCTACACTACAACATACAAACATTGATGTTCACAACTGATAGGTCAGATCATGTTGAGTTTAGAAGAAGAGACAAGTTAGAATGAGATTCGGTAAAGATGAAGGAGACTCGGTATGAGAGAGAATCAATAAGATTTAAATTCCACAGCTTCTAGAACTCGTTTACAATGCAATGGCTATCTAATTAGGACTACTTAGGTTCCTTATATAGCCCTCTTCTAAGGAACCTTCATTTAAGCTTATTTTACATTAACACTATACAACTTCGGGGTCCTAACAATCTCCCCCTTAGTGTTAAATGTGAACTTTACAATATAATCCTATTGAGTAATCTTGAGAGATCCAAACGTTAGTTTCCATCGTGAGCCATCTAGTTTTAAAACTTCTACTTGATTTTCTGAAATTTGCTTAGAAGGTTTCTAGACTCCCCATGCTTTTGTTGAATCTCCCTCATGTAATAGATATTCATTCATTTCTTTGAAATACCTTCTCTTTCTCTGGCCACGAAGAATCTCAAACTGTCTTGTACGGATCCGGAGCTTCAGACGATCTCTGATATGCTTTATAAACTCTCCAAGACCCATTTTCATATCAATTTCATTAAACTTGTTTTGATGAATCTTAAGATACTTCAGTGCAGCCTTAAGTGTTCCATCTGAATATTTGTTCAACTCTTCAGTGCGGATGAACACTTTTCTTTCTGAGAATTCACAAATACAAACCCTTCGGGTTCGAATTGCATTTGAAACATTCTCATATCCTTCAGTCCCTTTGTGTATTGATTCGAACAGGTTATTCGAATCTTTTTCCTATTCGCTTCAAGACCAATTTAAAAATCTTCACGTCTCATCAGTTTAATTGTCTCCATTATGTATCTTTTCACAGCTTCCAAAGCTTAAGCCTTAGCAAAAGGTCGAAAGGTGATGATACTGAGGTAGTTGTAGATGTGAATGATGTCAAGCATATCTAGATTATGAAAATCTGCTTCCGTGAACTTGTATTTCTTCTCATATTGTCTAATAACGTGGAACTGACTGATGACGTCTCGTTTCTTACTTATCTCTACTCCGACTCGAGTAATATTCAACACTTTAGAAATACGATATTTTCTTTGAAGCCACAAATCATCTTCATCTTTGTTGATATGTTTCCTCCACATAAACTCATACCAGTTTCTTTCACTTGCTGGAAGCAATCGTGAACCTATATAAGTAAATCTTTTACTCCTTGGTGTTTCATTAATGCGGAAGATCTTGTATGCATTTTCCTCGATGAATGTGTTTCGTAAAGTTATGAAATCATGTTCAACTCCCAATAACAATCTTTGTTCCCGATTCTTAAATAATATACCGTGGTTGTATTTGAATCTGGAATTCACTGTTTCACTTGATGTAGATGTACCAGAAGTTGAGCTTTCGTTAGCATTTGTTGGATTCAAACTTGATGATGGTGTAGAATTTGATGATTGATCTGTAGGATTTGTCGTATCATCTGCTTAAACATTATCATCTTCAATATGATCAAAGATATCATCATCATCATCATCTGGATTAGCATAAAGATTGTCTTTATCGTCATCAGAAGAATCCATTTCATCATCACTTTCCATTACTGGATCAGGATTCCCTTCGTCCACAATCTCTACATCTTCAGAAATTGAAGATACTGAAGATAACTTGCTTAGAATGACAAACCCATCATCATCTGTTTCTTCAAGGTAAAAATCACTTAAGTTCAAATCCTCGTCTATCGGTCCACCATCAGCCTCAGAATGTACAATTGGAATTATAACTTGCTCAGACTCCTTATCATTAATTTCATCATGAGTAGAAACCATTTCTGATTCCATCTGAACCTGCTGAGCTTGAGAAGAAGCTGATGAAGACCTCACACCACCACCCTTAGTTGAAATGTTCACCATTAGATATTCCCCATCTACTCCTATCTCCCCCTCATGGCTATTCTGAGGATCAGAATCGTCATGTTCATCATCACGGTGAGGACTTAGAGAAGAAGAGCAGGAAGTAAGTGGATATCGTACATGAGCGCGAAACAATGCTTGAAGTGCGTCGAAAAGATTGACTCGAGAAAACATACGACTGAAATATTCTTGCTCCAAAGCATCATAGAAATTTGGTGAACGTGAGGGTGATAGTGGTAATGTAACAATAGGAACAGCAGCAACAACATCGGTTAGAGGCGATGTCGGTGGAAGTGTTTGATTTGCCGTGAGGGCAGGTAAGGATATACGTGCGGTATTATTCTTATATGTAGGGCTGTACATACTACTAGTCAGATTCATGATATTCCCTTCTGATGGAGGTTGGGTAACAACCGGAGTTGTCACCGGTGAAGTTTCTTTCGAAGCATCCGCCTCCATGACTTTAGTCTCATGGGACTCTGACAAAGTAGTAGAACTATCCGTCGGTTTAGTTCTCACAGAGATATTTCTATCTCCGACTCCTGAAATCATTGATATACCATGAGGTGGCACATCTCTTTCAGTTAACGACTCTTCCTCCAGACCCTGAGATTCAAAATTCGGAAGAGAAGTGGTTTGAACTAATGGATCACTTTCATGAACTAAGGGATCAGTCTGCTAGAAGTCTGATAAATATCCCGAAAGATTGTCATGTTGACTCATTTCCATGGGACACGGCAGATCTCCCTCATCAATATAAGTTGGACCTCGAGACCCTGTTGTACGTTGAGGCACAGAAAGATTTCCAGCCGATACGCAGGGTGCCTTTTCAAGACTTTTTGGCTCCCCTTCGGCCGTTCTGGACTTCAATGATTAAGTTTCCTCAATCAATTAAGTCAACGCAGACTTTACTGCAGAGGAAGACTTTACTTCCTTAGATGCTGAAGCATCTTACTGTGTAAGATTTATTATTAAGTCCTATTTAGATTGGATAGGCTTATTGGTCTTTTTACCCTCCGTGTGTTTAGCTCTCTTGCCTACCGAAGCTTGCGCTTCATTTAGTGTAGGGCTTACTGTTATTATTGGATGTGATACAGAAATGGGTGAGGGTGACCTAATAGGCTCTAGGTCTTAGTCTGTATCACCAAGGGTTGGAGTAACTGTTTGGCAGACGATAGGAGTAGAAGTCCTAGATCTAGTTACTCGTTGGATTGGCGGAGTTTGAATCATCTCATCGAGCATAAATCGAGTTCTCTTAGGAGAATGTTCATGAGATGATTTAGTTGCTGAAGAATCAGTGTCACTGCTCACTTCGGGTATTGTGGAAAGGGTTGGTTCAATCCTAGATGATCTAGGCTCCCTGATCCTCACGGGTTGAGCTTGGTGTGCTACCCTATAATGTTTGAGGTTTACCCTAAGTGGAGGATTAGATGGCCCGGGTGGTTGTACTACAGGTTCCTCTACAACCTCTGGGGCTGGAACCGCGGCGGGTTCAAATTGTTCATGTTGTACCGGGTTCGGAAGAGGTATTCCTACAGCCTCAAAATACGAACGCATTCGAGTGTCTTGGGGTGCAGCTAGCCCCACTAGCCAATTTGGAATCGGCGCAGTGAATTTATTGTCAGATACCATCGAGGTATTCATCTTTAGCTCCCCAAATCTCTTCATCAGTAATCCATGTGTACCTGGTACAAATATATTTGCATTTCTGCAAGCATTTATAGCATCATGGATAAAGATACAGAAAAACCTTTCACACAGGATGTATTTACCCCTTGGTTTATCAACTTGGGCCTGAACCAAATCCCATAGAAGTTCTGCATAGTCAGGAGTTTCTACTCTTGTGAAAAAGTAGAACAGTCTCAGCATTGGCACAGTCAGGCCGTCGGATCCACTCCTTGTCATCAGCAAGCATCTGTTGATAATTGAGAAGATCACATACCACCTTGAGTGCAGTTATTTCTTCTGAAACTTACCCGGTGGAACATTGGTAGCTCCAACATAACCAAGATCAAAAATAGAAGTCATCATCTGCTGAGTAGCAGGGAAAGCAGGAGCATTCTGTACAAGAGGAAGCCTAAAGATCCTCCTGAAATTAGACTTTATGATACTCCTCATCCCTTGAACTCCTCTTAGCTCAAATTCAAAACGAGTTTGTGTTCCCTCTAGATTTGCAGCAGTAGGTTGTGTAGCTTCCATAAACCTAATAGTTCTGTTTAGTAGCTCCAGATCTGTCACAGCCACACTGGCAGTTGAGCTTAGAGCAGGCCATAATGTATGCCTCTCTAGTAATGCAGTCCAGTAGTTGCAGGGAATGTTGGTTTCAGAGTTGATGAAGTGATTGTTCGCCATTTAGCTGTATAAATAAGAAATAGAAAACCACAAGATGTTTAACATAAAGCACGTATCTCTATTCTTATTTTCCTTTGAAATCCTTTGTATTTTTCAAAATTTACAATTTTTATGGTTTTTCTAAGTTGTAAAAAATCATTTATTCCAAATATTTGACAAACATGACATTCATATGATATTCATCACATTACACAATCATCGTGTAAAGTTAATTATATATTACAAAGAATATGAACAACACTTAGTCAATTTTAAACACAAATCTAACAGATTCGGTAGTCATGAAAACTTCAGATTCTGTAACCAAATAAGCTTGAGTTTTCATACCAAAGACTTAAATAAAGCATGTAAGATTTATCAAGTTGAAAATCAAATTATTTTTAAAGTACCAAATCACAGACTCGGTATCATGCCAAGTTCAGATTCGGTATCCTCAAAAATCACACATAATCACTCAAACATGCATATTCAGTCTTATATCATGCAAAAACATAGTCATAATCAATTAACAACTCAAACAATTCAGAAAAACATGTTAAGGACTTGAACAGACTCGGTACTGTAGCAAGAACACATTCGGTATGTACAGAATCCATCAAATACTCAATTAAACATGTAATCAGACTCGGTCAATTGATAGATCAACTAATTTAACATAGATTTGACAAGATTTCATGTTAATTAACCAAATCAGATGAGTTTAATCTAAGAATTAAGAAATTCGACTCAGATTCGGTATAATCAACACTTTTTCAAAATTAAGTGTCACAATCTTGTTATTTGCATTATTTTCTGGTTTATAATTGTTCAATTATCTCAGATCTACAATATGTGCATCTTAGATTCAATTAAAACAAAGAATTACCAAGAAAATGAAGATACAGAAGACGGGATTCAGTAGATTAGGTAGGCTCGGTAGATTAATCAGATTCGGTATGCAATTAGAATAAAGTGAGAGAAAGTTTGACTTTGACCCTGCTATTTATAGCTACCGAATGATTTTGAAAACATGGGCTTTACCGAATGGGCCTTAATTACCGAATGCAGTCCATTTTCAAATTTAACCAAATTCACTTCAAATTTTGACAAATCTTTATCAAAAATCATTCAAGATTATCACATTTTTAATGAAAAACATTTCTGGGACAATTTTTGAAAATTTTGAACTTACAGAATCTGTATTGTTGGTTGTCAGATTCGGTATAATGCTAAATTTAGCATTTATTCAGTTAAATTCACATCTTTTTGAATTTTATCTTTTCTAATTTTTATGAATTTTCTCAAAACAAGATTTGTACTTAGAAAGCTTTGAATTATGTACAAAGTACAAATTTTCAGTGATTACCAATTGTTAAAACGAGTTGCATATTGAGATGTATACAAGCCTTAGTGAATTATTTCAAATATAAAACATAGAGTTTATGAAATTCACTTTTAAAAATCAATTTCTTTTCATTTTCTCCCGTTTTCTCCCCCTCAAAATGTGATATACAAGAGAGTAAATCACCATTTTGATATATTCTCAAGAAAATGAATTAACTACCCCTTGAAATATGATATCAATGAGTTACCTCCCCCTTTCGTAACCATTGAAACTTAATCCCAGGAAGTTAATAAAATTCTAAGGGCTCCCCCTTGAAAGATGTTATCTAAAGTAGAAGAAATCAGTTGCTCCCCCTAAGAAATATCTACTCCCCCTAAACACAAGATCCCAATAAGAAGTCCCAAAAGATCTAAGGAATGTCAAGCACTATATTCTACCATGCCAATCTCTTTGATCAAGAATTTTAGCCTAAGTTCATCTAAGGGCTTAGTGAACATGTCAGCTAATTGCACTTTGGTAGGCACAAAGTATAACTCTACATCCTCTTTCTCTACATGGTCCTTTATGAAATGATAACGAATATCTATGTGTTTAGTCTTAAAATGCTGGATTGGGTTACTTGTAATTGTAATAGCACTTTGTGAATCAAGTAAATTGGGGTCTTAGAAATCTTAAAGCCATAGTCCAAAAATTGAATTTGCATCCACAAAACTTGTGAACAACAGTGAGCTGCAGCAATGTACTCAGACTCAGCTGTTGACAAAGATACACAGTTTTGCTTTTTGGATGACCAACCAACTAGCCTATTCTCCAACATCTGAATTGATCCAGATGTGCTTTTTCTATCAACATGGCAACCGCCATGATCCGCATCAGTATAAGCAGTGAGATTGAAATCGAATCCATGAGGATAACAGATTCCAAGGTTAGGTGTACCTTTAAGGTACTGGAAAATTCTAACAACCGCTTTGGAGTGGGATTTTTTAGGGTTCGACTGAAAGCGGGCACAGACAGTTACAGCAAGTGTAATGTCTGGTCGACTTGCAGTCAGATACATTAAAGATCCAACCATGCTTCGATAAAGCGTAATGTCAAAGGGTTCTCCATTAGCATCAGCATCCAGTAAAGTCCTCATTGGGGTTGTTATTGGTTTTAAAGCAGTCATTTTAAAACATTTTAGCATATAATTGATATACTTTGTTTGATTGATAAAAATCCCATTTGGTAATTGTTTTACTTGTAACCCCAAGAAGAAATTTAACTGGTCAAGCATGCTCATTTCGAATTTGTTGGCCATAAGGTCACCAAATTCTTTGCATAAGGCCGGGGACGTGGAACCAAAAATAATATCATCAACGTAAATTTGAACCAAGAGAATGTGATCGTGGTTTTTACGGATGAATAGCGTTGTATCAATAGTTCCACAAGAGAATCCATTATCTAGCAAATAATTTGTCAAGGTCTCGTACCATGCACGCGGTGCTTGCTTCAGACCATACAAAGATTTGTCCAAGTAGTAGACGTGGTTTGGATGAATGGGATCGACAAAGCCTTCTGGTTGATCAACATAAACTTCCCCTTGAAGATGACCATTCAGAAAAGCAGATTTGACATCCATTTGAAACACCGTGAACTTCATATGAGAAGCAATGCAAGGAAAAGACGAATAACCTCAATCCTAGCAACCGGAGAAAACGTTTCGTCATAATCAATACCCTCTTGTTGTCGATATCCCTTGGCCACAAGACGTGGCTTATTTCGAACCACAATTCCATCAGAATCCTTCTTGTTCTTAAAAATCTACTTAACCCCTATTGGTCGTTGACCCGTTGGTCTTGGAACTAATCGCCATACTTTTAACCGTTCAAATTGATTGATCTCTTCTTGCATTGCAACCACACAGTTCGGATCTAGTAAGGCTTGAGCAACCATTGTTGGTTCAATCTTACTATGAAAGGCAGTGTATAGACACATATTTCGAGTAGCCCTTCGAGTTGAGACTGGTGCAGATGCATCACCAATAATAAGATCTATCGGATGACTTTTAGTTCATCGGTTGTTATGTGGAAGAGGTTGTACATCAGTGGTATCCATGGAAACATCAACCGTTGTTGACATTGAGCCTTGATCCGCTTGATCTGATGTAACACGTTCTAATGGATTTATTTGAGTATCTGAAGAAACAACTGGAGTTGTATCAACGGATGAATCTTGAATTGGTTCAAGATTATCAGAAGTAGGAGGTGGAAGGGAGGATGAAGAAGCAACAGGTGAAATAGTTGGTGTTGTATCTTCATCAAAAAGACTTGGTTGAGTCTCCACAGTAGTTGACTGTGATGGTGTAACCGGTACGGCTTGAACATTTGAATCTCGTTGAGGAGCATAAAGACTATCAAACAAGATATCCAGTTCCTCTGTTGTTACCGTAGGAACACCCTTACTTTCCTTGATCGTCTTCGTCCGTTTGTGATAGACACGATAGGCAACTTTGTTCGAAGAATAACCGATAAATATGGTCTGATCGCCATGAGGATCAAACTTTCCGAGGCTGTTAAAATCCTTAAGCACATAGCGTATACAACCAAAGACATGAAAATATTTGACACTCGAGCGTCTACCATATAGTAACTCATAAGGAGTTTTATTAAAGCGTTTATTAATGATGCAGCGATTTTGGGTATAACATGCAGTGGAAATGGCCTCCCCCCACATTTTTGGAGGTAGTTTGGAGTAAGCAAGCATCGTTCAAGCTGCCTCGCACAACGTACGATTACATCGTTCGACTACTCCATTCTGTCGTGGGGTTCGTGCGGTAGAGAACTGATGTTCAATGCCTTGGTCTTTCAAATAGCTATCAATCAGGTCATTCTTAAATTCCGTCCCATTATTAGTTCAAATACTCTTAACATGTTTGTTAAAAGAGCGTTGAGTCTTTTTAATGAACTCAATGATAATGGCGGGTGTTTCTGACTTAGTCCTTAGAAGGAAAATCCATGTAAATCGGGTATAGTCATCAACAATGACAAGCACATGTTTCCGGCCCCCAAGGCTAGAAATTCTCATGGGTCCACATAGGTCCATATGCAATAATTGCAAGGATGATGAAGTAATGGGGTTTTGCTTAAGCGGATGATTAGTCCGTTTCAGCTTACCCATCGCACATGATGGACACACATGATGCTTATCATATTGAAAGCTTGGAATACCATTAACTAAGTCTTTAGAGACCAGTCGATTAATACCCTTGTAATTTAGGTGTGACATCCGGTGATGCCATAACCATGAATTCTCCTTCGTTGACCGAGTAACCAAGCACATGATTTCATGTGATGGTGCATCATTGAGGTCAATAGTATAAAGTGAAGCACAATGTTTACCAACAAGGAGATCGTTTCCATCGGTGGATTTCACCAAGCATTGACGACGTTCAAACAAAACCTTGAGATCTCCGTCACAAAATTGGCTGACACTAAATAAACTGCACCCCAAACCCTCAACATATGAGACCCGTTTAATCGTTATGCCATTTTTCACAAAATCTCCATCACCCGTTATTGCTGCAATCTCATCATTTCCAAATGTAACCGTTCCTAGGAATTTGTCAACGAAATTGACAAGCAAGGATTTATCGCCCGTCATGTATCGAGAACAACCGAAATCGATATACCAAACACAGACGTCGAAACCCTATAAACGTTAATTTCCTAGAGTTTAGGTACCCAAAGTTTCATGGGCCCTCTACGGTTAATACCAACAATAAACTTTTGATCAACAACGAGATAATCATGTAAAGCAACATGCAATTTAGACAATAAAGCATCATTTAAAACCACATTACATGAAGCATCATATGCAATATCAAGTTTTACATCATTATTAGAAGTCTTAACACACAACTTATTCCAAACATATGTTTTGTTCACAGATGAAAATTGAAAAACATGTGATGATTTCCTAGGTTGACTAGCATATTGCTTTGGTTTGTTTGCTACTTTTTTAGTTTTGGACTTAGGAACCCATACAGACTTGTAAGTCAAATTTGGATTATGACCTGTGACACGGAAAACACCTCTGTTAGTTAGACATCCAAATTTTTTAGTTGACACATGAGATGATTGATTTTGCAAAATTTTTAAATTGATTTTACGTTCCTTTGCATCATACTCACTCAAATCAGGTTTTGGACTCGTGTGTTGTGTTGACTTGACTGATCTTTTTAAAAGACTCTCCTTTGATTTATTTGACATTGGAATCATAGGAATCTTTTCAGTTGACACAGAACCATTTTGAGAATGAACTTTCTTGACAACAAATTGTGTTGAAGGTGCAACTTTTAAAACACGTTTACCAAATTGAGAACGTAGTGGGTTTTTAAGAATAGTAATAGGTTTTTCATCCTTAGATGTTGTTATCCCCTTCCCCGTCTTAATAATCCCACCAACACATTCAGACACATTGGTTTCAACAGAAGACGATTGCTTAAGTGTGTTAGCCTGTTTCATTTGAATTATTTTGTATTTTAAGCTTTTAATCTCAAGACATAATTTCTCAGCAGAAACTATCACTTCACCCTCCTTAAAGTCATTAGTACACTCTTTCTTAGGAAGTGGAGGCAATTTATCACATAAAGCAAGCATTTGTTCTAATGATTGACACTTAAGTTGCAAATCAACATTCTCCTTTTCTAGTCTATCTACCTTACCACTTAAAATGTGTAAAGCAGGTACGCTAGCGTAAAATTCATTCAAAGGATCAATTGTTGCATCAAAGTCTATCAAGTTTTCAACAGTCGGTTCCTCTCGAGGTTCTACCTTTACATCTAAAGCAGTTTGACCTAGAGATTCTGTCTCAAAGAAGACAGTTAGTTTATGTGCTAGGTCTTCACAGAAAACATCATCAGAACATACAGGTAAGGCCGGTAGAACTGGTTTCACATCAAAAGTTGGTTCATCAAACACTTCATCTATGGAAATAATGCTAGAACTAGGTTTGTTAAACACTTCATTCTCAAGCATTAAAATGTATTTCTCTAGCATGAGTGTTGGGATATAGACCAGTCTACGTTTAGGTACATAATTTTCACGTTGCATATTCTTTTCAATTTCAACAAGTTCTTTCAAGAAATCAGGATTTGATTTACCCATTTTAGCATTGATTTTTTCATACATTAAGTTAATTTGATGGTATTTTCTAGATTTGCGATTAGCAATAATATCATCAAAATCAGCATCAGAAGCATGCACAAAATGAGATGGTAAACCAGCTTGAAAGTCATCAGAATGATATAATCCTGGAATCTTTTTGGAAGCATTATCTAAGATCTTAGGATCTTCATAACCCAACCCTCACTTTTCACCATGAATCGTTTTTGGTCTATTCATGAAAATTGTTTGTTTTGAAAGTTCCATATCAATGATAGCTTTAGATTGCTCTGTGCGATAGAGTTTTTCCTCATATCGAACAAGTTGAGCTTTCATTTGAAAAGACTCTTTTGACAATGAAGAAATTTCAGTGTTCTTTTCAATTATGGTGTTTTCCAATTGAATAATTTTCTTGTTTAGCTTTGAAAGTGTGGGTTCATGTTGAGTTTTCAAATCAGAAAGATCTTTTTCTAAAAATTGAACTTTTTCTGCAAGTCGTACTGATTTTAGACGATAATCTGTCCTTTCGACTTTAATCAGATGAATTGATTTCTTAAGATTTTCCAACTCAGTTTCTGTTGTGCTGAGTTGGACAGTCAATCTTTGCAATTCCGATTGTAATTTAGATGAAGATGGTCTGGTCTCAGAAAGTTTGATTTTATCTTTTAAAACTTTGTTTTCAGATTTTAAACCTTTGATTTCTTTTGACATTGAGATCAGATTCTTCATCATGTTATTTTGCACTTTTATAAAATCAGGTGAGATTTCAGATGTTTGTACCTCATCATCATCAGATGTTGAGTCAGAATTCTCCATTGCTTCCTTAGCTTTGATGAGCTTAGTCACCTTGCAAACATTTGCATGTTCCACCTCTGAATCTGAATCATCAGTCCAGTTAAATCAAGTATCATCAATCGGTTTCAGCTCTCCCCCAGTTTCTACAATCTTAGCCATCAACATTTTCTTCTTGTAGTAAGCTGCGTCCTTCTTCTTAGGCATCTTGCACTCACGAGAGTAATGACCAGCTTTGCCACAATTGAAACAGATTGAATCATCCTTCTTGGGATCATCAGCACGTTGTTGTTGTTTTGATTGATCAACTTTCTTGTAGTACGAGGAAGACGATGAGTTCTTGCGTTGATTGCTTGATTTGCCTTTAAACTTATGTTTGTTCAAGGCTTTTGTGAACATGGCTGCCATTTTGACTAATTCAAGGTGAGAATCATCAACATCAGAAAGATTCAACTCTTCAGAATCAGTTGATTCTTGAACAAGCACTTTCTTGGACAAGCTTTTGGAAGTCGTAAATGATTTGCTCTTCTTTTTGGCAATTAGGGCAAGTGGATCGCCCGGAGAAGACTCTTTCTTTCCTTCTTGAAGTTTAGACACCTCAGGTTGGTAATGCATAAGAACTCCAACAAGCTCATGAATAGTCAACTTGTCAATCTCTTTGGTAAATCGAACAATGGTTCCATAAGGAAGCCAAACAACATTGAGCTTTTTGAGAAATTTCATGTTGACTTCAGCATTCACTTTTATGATCTTGCACCTTTTCAACTCATTGAGAACACCATTGAAACGACGGTAGGTATCCTTGAGTGGTTCATTGGGTTCCTGCTTGAAATCTTCATAAAATCCCAGAGCCTTATTCAATTTAGTAACATCTGACATGTCATAACCTTCTTGCTGTCGTTTGATTTCATCCCATATATCTTTTGCTGTGGTGTTGCTATCAACATTTTCAAACAACTCATACGAGATAGCTAGCATAACAATATTCTTTGCCTCTATTTCACCCTGAGCTCTCTCACGTCTATCACCAGAAAGTTCATAGACTAGAATTGGCATACCAGTATCCGGATGATAATCTACAACTGGACCATCTCTCAGAGAAGCCCATATGTACTTTGCTTTCTCACCCTTGTAGTCTATGTACTAAGTGATACGGTGAAGCCACTGGGTGTACTTGCCATTTAACAACACTGGAAGACGGGAATCTGATCCAATGATCAAAGTATCCTGAGTAGACATCTTGAAATTGTGGTAGATTCGGTAAAGATTCGGTATTACACAAATATAGGATGAAAAATCACAACAATCTATGTGACGACCCGAAAATTTTTGACCAAATTTAAACTTAATCTTTATATGATTTCGACACGATAATCAAAGTCTGTAATGTTGAGTCTCAAAAGTTTTGGAACTATATTCATGTAATCAATTACCTTTCGACTACTCTACGATTCACGAACATTAAATGTAAATAGATACACACACACACACACACACACACATACACACACACACACACACACACATATATATATATATATATATATATATATATATATATATATATATATATCTTCTGTGTGTGTGTGTGTATAATAAATTAAGAAATGTTAATAAAACATTAAACGATTTGATTGATATGAAAATAATGAAATACATTATGATTTAGAAACATTAACAAAATGTTAAACGTATAACGTTATACTTATTTGTTTCAGATAAATATCTAAGTAATAAAATGTGTTATGTAAAAACGTGTTTTAAAACTTTAAGATTAGTAAAAATATTATTAACTTTTAATATAAGGATATATATGAGATTTCAAATTTATTTAGTAAACAACGAGAACACATTCGGTTGACATTAGATTATGATTACACAAAGTTAAATACGAAGATTTGAAGACGTAAATAACCAACACGTTCAAACGTACAGATTATACATTCCTGAATGATAATATATATGTTTTATAATGTGATAAAATATAATATAAACTTAAATTTAAAACAATTTGTTATAAAGTCTTAATATATTATTAAATGTATTTTAATAAATAACGAGAAGGTAATTTAAAGAAGCAAATGACCAAAACACTCGAACGTACAAGTTAAACTCTGAGTAATATAGTTTATCAATGAATTAAGTCTAGATATTGACACAAGTACTAGTCACAAAATGTAAAGTACGAAATATTTAAGCGTACGAAGTAACGTTCGAGAAACCGGAACCGAGACATAAACCGGGCGTAAATGTACGAGACAACGGAGCTAAAATTACAAGTCAACTATGCACAAGAATATAATATAATATATATATAATTATATAAATTATATATATATTATATATAATAATTAATTATGTCGACAAGCTAGTGAACAAAAATCTCTGAGCTGGAAATGCGCACCTTCACGATCGCAGAGCTGTAAGGCATAAACGCTTCGTGATCGCGGAGCCGTCTGTCTCACAAATGTCTATAAAAGAAAACGAATTCAGTCGATGAAATATATATTTTTTTATTTCTTTCTCTGATCAATATTGATATATTTATATTTATAATTATAATTATAATTTTAATTTTAATTTAAGTTTAATAATAATAAAGTTTATACGTGAGTGTTTTTAATTCGGGTTTCAAACCGTTTTAAACTAAGGAAATATTGGGTATTGTTCGGGGTATTGTTCTTGAGTCCAAGACCAACCACTATCTTTACGTCTACGTACTTTCCTGCAATATTGAATCACAATATTGATATGTGAGCATTCATATCTTATCTTTTATATATTAATAAGGTATCCATGTCTATTGCTCGAGTATATATGTTTATGCATGCTTGTATGCTAAATGTCGTCGTTAGATAGTTTTATGATGAATCACGAATTTAATACATGTACTACTGATATAAATTATATGATATGCATGTTGTTGGAAAGCTGGCAAAAAATTAATAACTTTTCATTTAGAAATCGCGTGATTTCAATGAACGGATTAAAAGATATGGTCAACTGAATTATGTTTGACGTTAATTGAAATTGTGTTTGAAACTGCAAATTAATATTTAAACAACTTGTGTATGAGATTGATAAATTGGATTTTTAGACATTACTAATCGAGTAAATAAATTTCTATATAAGGCACGTCTCGTTTTTGTTGAACAATTGTCAAAGTTGACTGTCTTATCATGTTTTAAAACTTTATAAACACTATAATCTGATTTTACAAGTATTGGAAAACTATGTGAAATAATAAAATATTTTCGATTGTCATGATAATTCAAATATAATATAGCTCCTGAAATAAATAATATTTTTAGTTTGATAAATTATAAATTCGTTCAATTATCAAGACTTATACTATGTTAATATAATAAACATGTATAGATTTAAAGATCATATTGGGTCAGGTTGACTTTTGAGATGACTTTTGTTAACTTTTGCATGTCGATCTCGAGCATTAGGATTGTGATACACTATGTGACGATCACTCCAAATCCATATGGAAAATACGTCATTCATTGATTTCATTACGAGGTATTTGACCTCTATATGATACGTTTTGTAAACATTGCATTCTTTTGAAAAGGCACACCATAAATGAATATTTAAATTAAAGGTTTTCGACATCTGATGATTTCTACATATAGACAATCACCGTAAATAATAGTTTACAATAGTACTTCCATTGACAATGCAGCCAAAATAAGATACATGGTGATGATTTGGTGAATGCAACGTTTCCTTGAAAAATATGCCATGTACGACTCCATGCACATAGCTTGTCTAACATATAAGCAAACAGCAGAAGACTTCTAGAAAACCTGAGAATAAACATGCTAACAAGTGTCAACACAAAGGTTGGTGAATTCATAGTTTTAGTGTTTCGCATAATCTGTATATAAAAGTGGATCACAAGATTTCAGTTGTTTCATCCAGAAACATTTATCAATAGATTCTACATAACAGAGCACCCTGGTAACTAAGCTTTAACGTTATAATGATAAATACCCCATTCATTTTAATACACGCAAACCATCGTGTCCTAAACTCAAATAACACACGTCCGTTAAAAGGCTAGCGCTCTAGCTCGAACGGGGATGTCAAGCCCTATGGATCCATATACTGTTATTCGCACCCACCAGTCCACATCCTATGTACTGGCAGTTACTAGTTACCAAAGCTAAGGGATTTTCGGTTTAAACTCAGTGTAGAATTAAGTATGTACTTGTATCCATTGCGTTTAAAATAAATTGCATGTATTCTCAGCTCAAAAATATATTGCAAAAGCAATTAAAAAGGGAGCAATGAAACTCACCTCAGCAGCATATAAAGTCGTTCACCAAAATGTGACTGAAACTCGGATTACCAAATAACCGTAGATCTCAACCTAGAGAACATATGTTGGTCAATAAATGTCTATCAAGCTAGGTCTGGTCATAGTGTATCATAATCCTAATACTCGAGATCGCCATACAAAAGTTATCCAAAGTTGTTTCAAAAAGTCAATTTTGACAATAGTTCAACAAAACGAGACGTGCTTTATATAAGAATTCATTTACTCGGCTGGTAATATTTAAAAATCTATTTTATCAATCTCGTAAACAAGTTGTTTAAATCTTAATTGTAGATTCAAAAGCAATTTCAATTAACGTCAATCATAATTTAGTTGATCATATCTTTTAATCCGTTCATCGAAACTATTCGATATCTAAATAAAAAGTTATTTATTTTTCGCCAGCTTTTCAAAAACATGTATATCATATACCTTTTACCAGTAATATATGTATTTAATTAGTGATTCATTATAAACTGTTTAACGACGAAATTTAGCATACAAGCATATATAAATATATATACTCGAGCACTAGACATGGATACATAATTAATATATAAAAGATAAGATATGAGTGCTTACGTATCAGTATTGAGATTCAATATTGTAGGAAAGTACGTAGACGTAACGGAGATGATAAACACTAGGTTTGATTCACAAATATACCCCCGAACATTACCCATAACCTCCTTGGCAATAACCCATAATTTCCTTAGCTCTATCCCGCTTGAAAACCATTTTGAAAATAACCCACTCATGACCTCGTCGTAGTATTTTATGTATAATACATAATTAATAATACTAATAATAATAAGATTAATAATAATATTAAGACAAAATTGCTGAAATAGTCCCTGTGGTTTGTATCAAAACGCTGGTTTAGTCCCTGTGCTTTTTTTTTGATGGATTTGGTCCCGGTAGTTGGTAAAAGTTGCTGATTTAGTCCCTCTGACCGACGGCCGTCAAAAAATGCCGTTAACTCCAGTCATGTGCCAGACATGTGAGGGTATTTTCGTCAGTTTCTTTCCTTTATTTACAATATTGCTAAAATGGTCCCTGTGGTTTGTAACAAAGTTGCTGGAATAGTCCCTGTGGTTTGTCTTTCCTTTAAAAAAAACTTCATTATCTATCTTTATCTTCATCCTCAAATTCTCTACATTGATAAACAAATCCACATCAAATTCTCTAAATAAACGAACCAAGCATATACTAACCATCTGCCATTATTTAGTTCTAACTAATTCTAAATCAAATTAAATCCAACACAAACACTTTAAACAAAAACTCCAAATTAAATCTGGTGGTTTTGAACACCATAACTTTGTGGTGGTTTTGAACTCCGACTATGGTTCTTCAAATGACCGGAAATCCATCACCGTCGTTGAATCAAGACAACCAGAAATCTATCCGCCTTCATGATTAATACCACCGGTCTTCATCTGTCTTCATTAACCATTATCTGATTTCGTTTTATTTAAGGATTCTCAGATCTGATTTCATTTTTCAGATTTGATTATGTTGAAGCAACCATAGAAGATTTCGTTTCAGATCTGATTTCATTTCTCAGATCCAGATCTGATTTCATTTCAGGTTTCGACCAGAAGGTGATGGTGGCTGGAACTTTGCCGTCACAGATATGAACGAAGCTGGAAAGTTTCGGGGCACTGTAGCTTTTTTTTTTGGTAATGTATTATTGTAATTTATTGTTTGGAATAAGAGATTAACTCATGATGGCATCCGAGTCTTCAAGAACGTATCTAAATGTAATCAAGTATTTGTATTTTAGTTGAATTAGTATTTCCTATTTCCTATTTGTTTGGGATTTTTCGTAATTGTTGGCTAGTGGCCACTTATTCTCATTTTTGTTTTGTTTATTCTCATTTTTGTTTTGTATGAAGCCAGTAGCAGTAGTATGCATTTAATAAAAGTAAGCAATTTCAATTCCAATTTAGTCCAAACTTTACATATATGGATTTCTTATTTTGATTTTGATTTTGATTTTAATTTTGATCTTGTTTATAAAAAAATATAGGAATATGTGTTGATTGGGTTGTGAATTTAACTGCTGAAATATTTTATTTGGGAAGATGGATTTGAATTGGGTTTAGGCGAGGAAGGAGATAAGGTAAATTTATTTCAGCAATTTTTTTACAAACCACAGGGACTATTCCAGCAACTTTGTTACAAACCACAGGGACTATTTTAGCAATATTGTAAATAAAGGGAAGAAACTGACGGAAATACCCTCACATGTCTGGCACATGACTGGAGTAAACGGCATTTTTTGACGACCGTCGGTCAGAGGGACTAAATCAGCAACTTTTACCAACTACCGGGACCAAATCCATCAAAAAAAAGCACAGGGACTAAACCAGCGTTTTGATACAAACCACAGGGACTATTTCAGCAATTTTGTCTAATATTAATCTTAATAATATAAATAATAATAATAATAATAATAATAAAACAAATTAAATAAATATTACGGAGTAATAATACTAGAGAAAGAGAGATAGATTCAATTGAGCCAAAAACTGCGCAATTTATAGAACCTTTTCTGAAAAAGTACCCCATGCGATCGCATGGGATTTGTGCTTCAAGGCCATGCGATCGCATGGCCCTCTGATCCAGCTCACAAATTTTTAACTTTTTGTTTGTCGACATAATTTTATATAATATATATAATATATTTAATTTATATAATTAATTATATATTATATTAAATTCACATGCATAGTTGACTTGTAATTTTTGTTCCGATAAGTCTTACGTCATCACTCGACTTATGTCCCGGTTCCGGTTTTTCAAATGTCCTTTCGTACGCTGAGAAAACTTGTATTTTACATTTCGTGTCACGTACCTTTGTCAAAATATAGCCTTAAATTAAGTTTAAATTTTGAGATTCAACTTTACAGACTTTGCTTATCGTGTCGGAAACGTTAAAGATTAAGTTTAAATTTGGTCAGAAATTTCCGGGTCATCACAGTACCTACCCGTTAAAGAAATTTCGTCCCGAAATTTGAGTGAGGTCGTCATGGCTGACAATAAAAATGTTTTCATGACGAATATGAGTTGGTAAATAGAATTTTATCACCATTGAATAATACGGATAAAACCATCCGATTACTCGAAGCGTATGAGAGAAGTTATCGTAATAGAGTAAAATGGAGAATAGAGATTCGTCTTATCTCTTGATGTAGTAACGATTGATTTTCGGAATTTAAGGAATAAAAAATCTTCATAATTTAAATAAGATTTGATTCTTCGGAATTTAAGGAAATTAGGATTTCCTTTGATTAAATGCGTAATCTGCCTCGATTGCTATGTCTGATATTTTGCTATAAGTTAACCTCTTCCGTTTCATTTATTTTCACCACTCCTATAATCTTCTTTCTTATTTCATACTTACAAAAGATTTGTGAAAATGCTTCATCCAGTTCTGATTCTTGATATTTTCTTGGCTATCATATCATTCATTTTTCTTTTTCATCTGCCACCAGAGGAGGTTATTTTCTTCTACTATTACCTTGGGGTTATATTATTTTTCATTCTCCCGTGTCTTTATATTGCTATACGCATTGATATACACGGTTTGTAATTTCAGGGTTGTTTTCGGGCTTTATATTTTTCATTATATTTCGGAGCGTCATGCTTTCGTTTTCTCTTCCCGATTTTAAGTCAAGCGAATAATGGTCCAAAATTCGTAGGTATGGATTTTGAAATGAACATAATTAATGTTCTAAGAAAGAAACGGTAATGGCACAATCTGACTTGTCAAATTACCAGAATACCTCGAAAAAGACTGAATCATAAAGAAAAATATTTTCTTGATATGTTTAGAGGTTAAATAGAATGAAAGAGTTATGTAACATGGTTCATAATGAGGGTATGATCTGTGAACCTTTATCACGTTCCATTAGAAACTCAGCATGAATTACTGTAATATAATCACGCTGATCAAGTGTCATTATCTAATACTAACTCATGCTTCAATTCCCAACACTACTTCAAAAACATCCATTTTTCGAAATTTTCAGAAATTAGAAACTAAAATAGTTTCTTTTATGATGTAACACAGATAGCGTGAAGAGATAAATGATTTCAGATAAGAATAGTTATGAAAATATCTTCAGAAATATGGAGGATATTTATAATGGAAGATACGATGATATCTTAGAATTTCTAATATCAGAGGGTGATGCGGAAAATCTGTCTGTGAAGGTTTAGAATAAGAATTAAGGTTCTTACTAATGGTTTCAGCAGACACTGAATCATTTGAATTCTTTGAAGGTAGATTTCATCCTTGTGATTTGTCCACAGCCTCCTTCATGGTCTGCTCAATTCGTTTTCCAGTTCTAAATCTTCTCTTTTTCTCAGCTTTACCACCTTACTATTCTTTATCATCAAACTTTTGACTGTTAAGATCGTTTACAGTTTTTGCTGCTTCATCAGCATTGTTCCAATTTCAGAGAACTAGTTCATAGTTTGGGATGTTTTTCAGAAACTTCACATTCGAAGTATGTAAGTCTAAAAGATAGACATTATATGTATATATATAACTGTTGGTGTAGAATTGCTGTGAAATTCGAAATACTGATTGCTAATTCCCGGTAGTTGGTATGGCAATTACCGTTACAAGATGTGGATGAGTACATGATAAGGTTTCAATGAGTATTAGGATTTTTCGAAAGATCAAGGATAAATGAAGTTGTTGGTAAATTTACTGCTAATGTGGTGGAACATGAAAGGTTCTCCAGTAACAAAAACGTATATGTCAAGGTTATAATAAGGCTAATCTGAAAAGTCGAGGTTGACTGGTTGGAAGTATAGTAAAACTGAATACTTTGAAAAAAGATTGCAAGATTATTTTCGGTAAAAACAACGCTAAAGGATCTTGCACAGTTTTGAAGTCAAAGTATAGTTTTGAAAGATGTAGAGATCTAAGAATGACGTCACCGGTTCAGAGTTATGACTTGGATTCTGATCCGTCAATATCAGAATATGTAATTGAATTTGTATGAAATAATTGTGTATCACTGTGAAGATAGTGAGTATAGTTAATGATTTTTGAATCAAAGTTGAAGAATGTACAGTGTAACATATTAATTGCGAACTTAAATATTTCCCGAGTATTACCTACCCGTTAAAGATTTCACAATTAATACTTTGTACACAAGAATTTTTATTCCCGTCTTTATGAAAATATATGTATGTATATTTTCTTCAGATGTAATACAGATTTAATGAGTTAATATCATATTAAGCTCATTTGATTTTTGGCTTGACTTAGAAATGATTAATCTCTAAAATATTAAAGATTACATAATCTTTGCGGGGTATTTCATTAATGAAATCAATACTTCATTATTTATTCTTATTGATATTTCTCGGTGAAGGATGTTGGTGCTCGTGGAATTTTTGTGAACCTTACAAGGCACAGATGATGTTTTCTGAAAAGTTTCGAGTATATCGAAATTGAAAATGTAAAATCAATTATGTAATTGATTAATACACTTGGTTTATTATGAAATGAAATTCATTGGGTTGAAACAGAGATTGTAGTTAACAATGGTTAAGTTGTTAAGGAAGGATGTACATCATTGCATATTAGTAATATGAACTAACCGAGTAGTACCTACCAATTAAGATTCACACGTAATAGCTTAGTACGAAAAGATTTATTTTGATTTCAAAATTCATATATATTAAATATACATAAAATTTCTTCAGGGAAAAAATGAGTTAATACTTCATCGGTTATTGTTGCTGGTATTTCTTGGTAACTATGGTGCATATGACGTTGATGCTCGTGGAACAGATTGTGAAGTTGAGGTTTGCGATACGGATGTTGTTGGTGGTGGTAATGGTACTATTGATGTTGTTGTCGGTGGTACTGTTGATGCCGGTGATGCTGCTGGTGCTTGTAACCTTTGCACCATATTCTCCAAAGCCACTACCCGAGCGCGAAGCTCGTTGACTTCTTCTACTACACCAGGATGATTGGCGGTTCGAACGAGCAGATGAATAAGATCCAGAATTTGAGATAGTATATTATCGTGACGAGATACTCTGGAAATGAGAGAGAAAATGGTGTCTCGAACAGGTTCGCCGGTAAGTGCTTCAGGTTCTTCGCCAATAGGGTAATGTGGTGGATGGAAGGATCGCCTTCTTCTTGTCTCCAATAATCAAGTAAGCTACGAACCCATCCCCAATTCATCCAGAATAGATGATGGCTAATTGGTTGATCCATTCCAGTTACACTGTCTTCGAAATTCAGGTGAATATCCATATCGGAATAGCTGTCAGAGTTTAAGGAATTTGAACTAGATACGGGATCCATCTTGTATAATTAGGGAGATGATTTTTGATATGAATTAGATTATCGAATTTAGTTTGGTATTCTTCAATACATAATTTACATATGTATATATAATACCAAATTCCATAAATCACGGAGAAATTTTCGGAAGATGTCAGGAAAAGTTTACAGTAACAGATACGCTAAGATATGAATTTTTGTCTATACACTATTTATGCAATAAATGCAGGAAAATGTGTTTAGACTTAAGAATGATAAGCAGGTAATTTTTGACAAGAAATGATAAGCAAAACTTTTAACATGCAGACACGGTCGAAGACCAGACTTACTAATGCATCCTAACAACTATCAGTTAGACACACTCATGCAAGACCTGGTTCGCTAGGACCAACGCTCTTATACCAACTGTGACGATCACTCCAAATCCATATGAAAAATACGTCATTCATTGATTTTATTGCGAGGTATTTGACCTCTATATGATACGTTTTGTAAACATTGCATTCTTTTGAAAAGGCACACCATAAATGAATATTTAAATCAAAGGTTTTCGACATCTGATGATTTCTACATATAGACAATCACCGTAAATAATAGTTTACAATAGTACTTCCGTTGACAATGCAGTCAAAATAAGATACATGGTGATGATTTGGTGAATGCAACGTTTTCTTGAAAAATATGCCATGTACGACTCCATGCACATAGCTTGTCTAACATATAAGCAAATAGCGGAAGACTTCTAGAAAACCTGAGAATAAACATGCTAACAAGTGTCAACACAAAGGTTGGTGAATTCATAGTTTTAGTGTTTCGCATAATCTGTATATAAAAGTGGATCACAAGATTTCAGTTGTTTCATCCAGAAACGTTTATTAATAGATTCTACATAACAGAGCACCCTAGTAACTAAGCTTTAACGTTATAATGATAAATACCCCATTCGTTTTAATACACGCAAACCATCGTGTCCTAAACTCAAATAACACACGTCCGTTAAAAGGCTAGCGCTCTAGCTCGGACGGGGATGTCAAGCCCTATGGATCCATATACTGTTATTCGCACCCACCAGTCCACATCCTATGTACTGGCAGTTACTAGTTACCAAAGCTAAGGGATTTTCGGTTTAAACTCAGTGTAGAATTAAGTATGTACTTGTATCCATTGCGTTTAAAATAAATTGCATGTATTCTCAGCTCAAAAATATATTGCAAAAGCAATTAAAAAGGGAGCAATGAAACTCACCTCAGCAGCATATAAAGTCGTTCACCAAAATGTGACTGAAACTCGGATTACCAAATAACCGTAGATCTCAACCTAGAGAACATATGTTGGTCAATAAATGTCTATCAAGCTAGGTCTGGTCATAGTGTATCATAATCCTAATACTCGAGATCGACATACAAAAGTTATCCAAAGTTGTTTCAAAAAGTCAATTTTGACAATAGTTCAACAAAACGAGACGTGCTTTATATAAGAATTCATTTACTCGGCTGGTAATATTTAAAAATCCATTTTATCAATCTCGTAAACAAGTTGTTTAAATCTTAATTGTAGATTCAAAAGTAATTTCAATTAACGTCAATCATAATTTAGTTGATCATATCTTTTAATCCGTTCATCGAAACTATTCGATATCTAAATGAAAAGTTATTGATTTTTCGCCAGCTTTCCAAAAACATGTATATCATATACCTTTTACCAGTAATATATGTATTTAATTAGTGATTCATTATAAACTGTTTAACGACGAAATTTAGCATACAAGCATATATAAATATATATACTCGAGCACTAGACATGGATACATAATTAATATATAAAAGATAAGATATGAGTGCTTACGTATCAGTATTGAGATTCAATATTGTAGGAAAGTACGTAGACGTAACGGAAATGATAAACACTAGGTTTGATTCACAAATATACCCCCGAACATTACCCATAACCTCCTTGGCAATAACCCATAATTTCCTTAGCTCTATCCCGCTTGAAAACCATTTTGAAAATAACCCACTCATGACCTCGTCGTAGTATTTTATGTATAATACATAATTAATAATACTAATAATAATAAGATTAATAATAATATTAATCTTAATAATAATAATAATAATAATAATAATAATAATAATAATAATAAAATAAATTAAATAAATATTACGGAGTAATAATACTAGAGAAAGAGAGATAGATTCAATTGAGCCAAAAACTGCGCAATTTATAGAACCTTTTCTGAAAAAGTACCCCATGCGATCACATGGGATTTGTGCTTCAAGGCCATGCGATCGCATGACCCTCTGATCCAGCTCACAAACTTTTAACTTTTTGTTTGTCGACATAATTTTATATAATATATATAATATATTTAATTTATATAATTAATTATATATTATATTAAATTCACATGCATAGTTGACTTGTAATTTTTGTTCCGATAAGTCTTACGTCATCACTCGACTTATGTCCCGGTTCTGGTTTTTCAAATGTCCTTTCGTACGCTGAGAAAACTTGTATTTTACATTTCGTTTCACGTACCTTTGTCAAAATATAGCCTTAAATTAAGTTTAAATTTTGAGATTCAACTTTACTGACTTTGCTTATCGTGTCGGAAACGTTAAAGATTAAGTTTAAATTTGGTCAGAAATTTCCGGGTCATCACACACTATGACCTGACCTAGCTTGTTAGACATTTATTGACCAACATATATTCTCTAGGTTGAGATCTACGGTTACTTTGCATTCCGAGTTTCGGTCATATTTCGGTGAATGAATTTATGTGCTGCTAAGGTGAGTTTCATTTGCTCCCTTTTTAATTGCTTTTGCAATCTATATTTTTGGGCTGAGGATACATGCACTTTATTTTAAACGCAATGGATACAAGTACATACTAAATTCTACACCGAGTTTGAACCGAAAATCCCTTAGCTTTGGTAACTAGTAACTGCCGGTTATAAGAACTGGTGGGCGCGAATAGTTGTATATGGATCCATAGGGTTTGACATCCCCGTCTGTTCCAGGTATAGAAACCCTAGCCTGAACTATAAAACAGACGTATGTGTGATGACCCGTCCAAATCCATTTGGACGAATACATCATTCATCGATTTTATAGTGAGGTACTGACCTCTACATGATACGTTTTGTAAACATTGCATTCTTTTGAAAAGGCACACTATAATTGAATATCAAATTCCAAGGTTTTTGACGTTTGATGATTTCTACATATAAACAATCACCGTAAATAATAGTTTACAATACTACATCCGTTGATAATGCAGTCAAAATAAGATTCATGGTGATAATTTTGTGAATGTAACGTTTTCTTGAATAAAGCATGTATGACTCCATGCACATAGCTTATATCGCATATAAGCAAACAGCTGAAGACTTCTAGGAACCTGAGAATAAACATGCTTAAAAGTGTCAACACAAAGGTTGGTGAGTTCATAGTTTTAATGTTGCGCATAATCTGTATATAAAGGTGGATCACAAGATTTCAGTTGTTTCATCCAGAAATGTTTATCAAAATATTCTACAAGATTGAGCACCCTGGTAACTAAACTTTAACGTCTATATAATAAGTACCCCTGTTTTAACATACATGTAACCAACATGTACAATACACGCAAACCAACGTGTACTAAACTCAAATAGCATATGTCTGGTTTATAGTTCAGGCTAGGGTTTCTATACCTGGAACAAATGGGGATGTCAAGCCCTATGGATCCATATACAACTACTCGTGCCCACCGGTTCTTATAACCGGCAGTTACTAATTACCAAAGCTAAGGGATTTTTGGTTCAAACTCGGTGTAGAATTTAGTATGTACTTGTATCCATTTCATTTAAAATAAAGTGCATGTATCTCAGCCCAAAAATATAGATTGCAAAAGCAATTAAAAAGGGAGCAAATGAAACTCACCTTAGCAGCACATAAGGTCATTCACCGAAATGAGACCGAAACTCGGAATGCAAAATAATCGTAGATCTCAACCTAAAGAACATATGTTGGTCAATACATGTCTAACAAGCTAGGCCGGGTCATAGTGTATCACAATCCTGATGCTCGAGACCGACATGCAGAAGTTAACAAAAGTCATCTCAAAAGTCAATCTGACCAAATATGATCTTTAAATCTATACATGTTTATTAACATAGTATAAGTCTTGATAATTGAACGAATTTATAGTTTACCAAACTCAAAATATTATTTATTTCAGGAGCTATATTATATTTGAATTATCATGGCAATCGAACATGATTTATTATTTCACATAATTTTCCAATACTTGTAAAATCAGATTATAGTGTTTATAAAGCTTTAAAACATGATAAGACAGTCAATTTTGACAATTGTTCAACAAGACGAGACGTGCCTTATATCGAAATTCATTTACTCGATTAGTAATATTTGAAAATCCAATTTATCAATCTTATAAACAAGTTGTTTAAATATCAATTGCAGATTCAAAAGCAATTTCAATTAACGTTAATCATAATTCAGTTGACCATAACTTTTAATCCGTTCCTCGAAAACACCTGATTTTTAAATGAAAAGTTATTAATTTTTCGACAGCTTTCCAACGACATGCATATCATATACCTTATATCAATAACATATGTATCAAATTCGTGATTCATCATAAACTATCTAACGACAAAATTAAAGCATACAAGCGTGCGTAAACATATATACTCGAGCACTAGACATGGATACACTATTAATATATAAAAGATAAGATATGAATGCTCACGTATCAATATTGTGATTCAATATTGTAGGAAAGTACGTAGACGCAACGAAGATGATAAACACTAGGTTTGACTTGCGAACAATACCCACGAACATTACCCATAACCTCCATAGTTATAACCCATAGTTTCCTTAGCTTTATCCCGCTCGTATGACCCGTTGTGAAATAATTCGCTCATGACTCCGTCGTAATATTTTATGTATAATAATAATAATAATAATAATAAGATTAAGATTTATAATAATAATCTTAATAATATTTAATAATAATATTAATAATAATAATATAAATAATAATAATAATAATAATACAGAGAGAATAAGAAAATATTTGTGTGTGTAACAATCTGAATTCGTCGAGCTTTATAGAGTTGGCCAGTCCCAGGGTGCCATGCGATCGCATGGCTTCCCAAGCCATATCCCATGTGATTGCATGGGAGGATTTTACAACACACATTATTTTGTTGTTTTGTTTGTCGACATAATTAAATAAATATATAATATATATAATTTATATTATATTCTCATGCCTAGTTAACCTGTAATTTTGGTTCCGATGACTCGTACGTTGTTACTTGACTTATGTCCCGGTTCTGGTTTTTTGAACGTCCTTTCGTATACTTAGAAAACTTGCACTTTACGTTTCGTGACTCGTACCTTTATCAAAATATAGACTTAAATTATCAATAAATTATATTACTCGAAGTGTATCTTGTACGTTCGAGTGTTTTGGTCATTTGCTTCTATAAATTAACGTCTTAATATATAATAATATTATTTTAAATCAAAACATTTTATATCTAAGTTAATATTATATTTTATAACATTTGTAAAATATACATACATTTTCATTTTGAAATAGTATTTTCTGTAGCAAAATATTTTTACTGTAGCAAATAGTGGTTTTCAAAACACGTAGCTTTTCGAGTACTGTAGCAATTCAAAAATACTGTAGCAAATTAGTGTTTTACTTGTTCATCTTAAACGTTTTAGTTAACTTATCTAAATATCAATCAAATATTATAAAATTCAACTCTCCACTAACTTTTGTCTAATTTTCATTAATTGACACATTTGTTCTTACTTGTAAATCACTTTACCATTTATTCCGAATACCATTAAATAGAAACGATTTCTCAAATCAACGTGGACCTCACAACCGAGACCCCTAATCATATCATAATGTATCTGATAATTCAATCATTTGATATTATCTTTTAATTCCGTCGATAAACATATATCGAAACAAATACGTTCATGTAAAGTATTATACATCTAATACTTTGTTAACATTTTTAATTAATATATATATATATATATATATATATATATATATATATATATATATATATATATATATATATATATGATATAATTGTTCATGAACCGTTGGGAATAGTCGAAGGATAATTGAATATATGAACATAGTTCCAAAATTTTCGAGACTCAACATTACAGACTTTGCTTATCGTGTCGGAAACATATAAAGATCAAGTTTAAATTTGGTCGAAAATTTCCGGGTTGTCACAGTACCTACCCGTTAAAGAAATTTTGTCCCAAAATTTTATTGGGATGGTCATAGCTGACAATAAGTATGTTTTCATGACGCATACGAGTTAAAAATTAGAGTTTTATCATCATTGAGTAATATAGATAAAACAATTCGATTTTGTGAAGAGTACGAGTGAAGTTATTACAAAAGAGTGAAATGAATAAATGTAGATTCGTCATATCTTTTGACGTAGATAGGATTGATTTCCGGAGTTCAAGGGATTTAGAGAAAATCTTCGTAATAAGATTTGATTCTTCGATAATTAAGTAAATTAGGATCTTCTTTGATTAAATGCGATAACCTGTCACGATTGCTCTGTTAGATTTTTCGCTATAAATCCACTCCCTTCGTTTCTTTATTTCCACAGCTCACCTTCTATTCTTCCTCCCTCAACTCATACTTTAAAGTATTCGTCAATATGCTTCATCCAGTTCTAATTCTTGATATACTCCTAACTTTCATATCTATCATTCTTCTTTTTCATCTGCCGCCGGAGGAATCTATTCACTTTTACTATACTCTTGGTTTTATAGTGTTTTTAGTTCTCCCGTATCTTTACGTTGCAATACTTATTGATATACACGGTTTGTAATTTATGTGTTGTCGTCGGGCTTTATATCTTTCCTTATTTTTCAGAGTCCCTGCTTCTGTCTTTCTATAATCATCGACATCCACAGTTAATGCTCTCTCCTATTTGCTGCGATTTATCCCCCATTTCTATTTCAGAGCTTCATGCTCTGTTTTCTCTTCTATCCATTAAGCACCGCATGTAATGGCCCAGAATTCACAGATATGAATTTCGAAATGAACATAGTTATTGTTCTACGAAGGAAATTGTAATGGCACGATCTTGATTTGTCAAATTACCATAATACCTCGAAAAAGGCCGAATCATCAAGAAAAATAATTTCTTGATATGTTTAGAATTTAAGTAGAATACAAGAGTCGTGTTACATGGCACATGATGACGTTATGATCTATGAATCATCACATTCCATTTAGAAACTCTGCATAACTTACTTTAATATAATCACGTTGATCAAGTGTCATTATATTATACTAACTCATGCTTCAGTTCCCAACACTACTTCAAAAACATTCATAATTTAAATTCGAATTTTCAGAATTTAGAAACTAAAACAGTTTCTTTTATGATGTAATGCAGATAGTGCACTGAGATAAACTATTTCAGATAAGAATAGTTATGAATATATCTTCAGAAATATCGAGGATATTTATGATGATATCTTAGAATTTCTAATGTCGATGGATGATGATTAAGATTTGTTCGTAAAGGTTTAGAGTCAGGAGTAATGTATTCGCTAAAGACTTTAGCAGATACTGAATCATTTGGATTCTTTGAAGGCAGGTTTAGTCTTTGTAATTTGTCCACAGCCGCCTTCATGGTTTGCTCAATCCGTTTTTCAGTACCAAATCATCTCTTTTTCTTAGCTTTGCCAACACACTATTCTTTATCATCAAACTTTTGGCTGTTAAGGTCATTTACAGTTTTTGCTGCTTCATCAGCATTTTTCAAAATTTCGAGAACTAGTTCGCAGTTTAGGGTGTTTTTCAGAAACTTCACATTCGAAGTGTGTAAGTCTTGGAGATAGACGTTATATGTACATATATAACTGTTGGCGTAGAATTGCTGGGAAATTCGAGAATAATGATTGAACTTTTTGGTATGACAATTACCGCTACAAGATGCAGATAAGTACATGATAGGGTTTCAATGAATATAATGATTTTTCGGAAAGTTAAAGATCAATGATGTTGCTGGTAAGTTTACTACTAATGTGGTGGAATATAAACGGTTCCCTGGTAACGATGACGAAAAGAGGAAACATATATATCACAGTTATAATAAGGCTTATTCGGATGAAAAGTCGAAGTTGATTTGCTGAATCATAATCGAAGAATGTAACATATTAATTGTGAATTTATATATCTCTCGGGTATTACCTACCCGTTAAAAGTTTTAGAAGTAATATTTTGTATCAGAGAATTTTATTATAGTCTTTATGAAAATATATGTATGTATATTTTCTTCAGATATAATACAGATTTAATGAGTTAATATCATATTAAGCTCATTTGATTTTTGGCTGGATTAGAAATGAATAATCTCTAAAACATTAAAGATTTCATAATCTTCGCGGAGTATTTCACTAATGTAATCAATACTTCATTATTTAGCTTTATTGATATTTCCTCAGTGAATCATGTTGGTGCTCATGGAACTCTTGCTAACTTCGCAAGGTACGAATGATGTTTTCTAGAAAGTTTCGAGTACATCGAAAATGAAAGTGTAAAATCAAACGTGTAATTAAATGATACACTTAGTTTATTATGAAAAGGAATTCATTGAATTTGAAACAGAGATTGTAGTTAACGATGGTTATGTCGTTAATGAAGAATGTACATCATTGCATATTAGTAATATGAACTAACCGAGTAGTACCTACCAGTTAAGATTCACACGTAATAGCTTAGTACGAAGATATTTATTTTGATTTCAAAATTCATATATATTAAATATACATATAATTTCTTCAGGGGAAATGAGTTAATACTTCATAACTCATTGATACAATATACGCGTTGTTGATTTGTGATGATGTTGGTGATTATGGAATTGGCGAAACTTGTAGTGCTACTGACGGTACTGTTGATGCTGCTAGTAAAACAAATCTAGCTTGTAAATCGTACACCATTCCGGTCAGGGTTTCTACACTTCCTTCTATCGTTTTGGTCAACTCATCTGATTTACGGTCACGACTGGAATAGATAATCTCTAAGACTTTAGAGATTACATAATCGCCGCAGAATGGTTCTCTACTGAAGTTATGAAGCATTACTTCATCGGTTATTGTTGCTGGTACTTCTTGGTAACTACGGTGCGTATGACGTTGATGCTCGTGGAACAGATTGTGAAGTTGAGGTTTGCGATGCGGTTGTTGTTGGTGGTGGTAATGGTACTGTTGGTGTTGTTATCGGTGGTACTGTTGATGCTGGTGATGCTGCTGGTGCTTGTAACCTTTGCACCATATTCTCCAAAGCCACTACCCGAGCGCGAAGCTCGTTGACTTCTTCTATTATACTGGGATGATTGTTGGTTCGGACGAGCGATTGAATAAGGTCTAGAATTTGAGATAATATATAATCGTGACGATACACTCTGGAAATGAGAGAGAAAATGGTGTTACGGACAGGTTCACCAGTAAGTGCTTCAGGTTCTTCGCCAAGAAGGCAATGTGGTGGATGGAAGGGATCGCCTTCTTCTTGTCTCCAATGATTAAGTAAGCTACGAAACCATCCCCAATTCATCCAGAATAGATGATGTCTAATTGGTTGATCCATTCCGGTCACACTGCTTTCGGAGCTCGAGTGAAACTCCATATCGGAATAGCTGTCGGAATCTAAGGAATTTGAACTAGATACGTGATTCATCTTGTATAATCAGGGAATTGATTTTTGATATGAGATAGATTATAGGATTTAGTTTGGTATTCTCCGATACATAATTTACATATGTATATATAATACCAAAATCCCATAAGTTAAGGATAAATTTTCGGAAAGTGTAAGACAGAGTTTACTGTAATAGATATGCTTAAGATATGAAATTTTTCTATACATTATTTATGCAATAAATGCAGGAAAACGTGTCTAGACTTAAGAATGACAAGCAAGTAATTTCTGACAAAAAAATGATAAGAAAAACTCGGTCAAAACAGATACGGTCATAGTTCGGACTCACTAATGCATCCTAACAATTACCAGTTAAACACACTAATGAAAATTCTGGTTCCCTATGACCTCAAGCTCTGATACCAACTGTGATGACCTGTCCAAATCCATTTAGATGAATACATCATTCATCGATTTCACAGTGAGGTAATGACCTCTACATGATACGTTTTATAAATATTGCATTCTTTTGAAAAGGCACACTATAATTGAATATCAAATTCCAAGGTTTTTGACGTTTGATGATTTCTACATATAGACAATCACCGTAAATAATAGTTTACAATACTACATCCGCTGATAATGCAGTCAAAATAAGATACATGGTGATGATTTTGTGAATGCAACATTTTCTTGAATAAAGCATGTATGACTCCATGCACATAGCTTGTATCACATATAAGCAAATAGCGGAAGACTTCTAGGAACCTGAGAATAAACATGCTTAAAAGTGTCAACACAAAGGTTGGTGAGTTCATAATTTTAATGTTGCGCATAATCTGTATATAAAGGTGGATCACAAGATTTCAGTTGTTTCATCCAGAAACGTTTATCAAAATATTCTACAAGATTGAGCACCCTGGTAACTAAACTTTAACGTCTATATAATAAGTACCCTTGTTTTAACATACATGCAAACAACATGTATAATACATGCAAACCAACGTGTACTAAACACAAATAGCATACGTCTGTTTTATACTTCAGGCTAGGGTTTCTATACCTGGAACAGACGGGGATGTCAAGCCCTATGGATCCATATACAACTACTCGCGCCCACCGATTCTTATAACCACCAGTTACTAATTACCAAAGCTAAGGGATTTTCGGTTCAAACTCGATGTAGAATTTAGTATTTACTTGTATCCATTGCGTTTAAAATAAAGTGCATGTATTCTCAGCCCAAAAATATAGATTGCAAAAGCAATTAAAAAGGGAGCAAATGAAACTCACCTTAGCAGCACATAAGGTCATTCACCGAAATGTGACCGAAACTCGAAATGCAAAATAACCGTAGATCTCAACCTAGAGAACATATGTTGGTCAATACATGTCTAACAAGTTAGGTCGGGTCATAGTGTATCACAATCCTAATGCTCGAGACTGACATGCAGAAGTTAACAAAAGTCATCTCAAAAGTCAATCTGACCAAATATGATCTTTAAATCTATACATGTTTATTAACATAGTATAAGTCTTGATAATTGAACGAATTTATAGTTTACCAAACTCAAAATATTATTTATTTCAGGAGCTATATTATATTTGAATTATCATGGAAATCGAACATGATTTATTATTTCACATAATTTTCCAATACTTGTAAAATCAGATTATAGTGTTTATAAAGCTTTAAAACATGATAAGACAGTCAACTTTGATAATTATTCAACAAGACGAGAGGTGCCTTATATCGAAATTCATTTACTCGATTAGTAATATTTAAAAATCCAATTTATCAATCTTATAAACAAGTTGTTTAAATATCAATTCCAGATTCAAAAGCAATTTCAATTAATGTTAATCATAATTCAGTTGACCATAACTTTTAATCCGTTCCTCGAAAACACCTGATTTCTAAATGAAAAGTTATTAATTTTTACAGCTTTCCAATGACATACATATCATATACCTTATATCAATACCATATGTATCAAATTCATGATTCATCATAAACTATCTAACGACAAAATTAAAGCATACATGCATGAATAAACATATATACTCGAGCACTAGACATGGATACACTATTAATATATAAAAAATAAGATATGAATGCTCACGTATCAATATTGTGATTCAATATTGTAGGAAAGTACGTAGACGCAACGATGATGATAAACACTAGGTTTGACTTGCGAACAATACCCACGAACATTACCCATAACCTCCATAGTTATAACCCATAGTTTCCTTAGCTTTATCCCGCTCGTATGACCCGTTTTGAAATAATTCGCTCATGACTCCGTCGTAATATTTTATGTATAATAATAATAATAATAATAATAATAATAAGATTAAGATTTATAAAAATAATCTTAATAATATTTAATAATAATATTAATAATAATAATATAAATAATAATAATAATAATACAGAGAGAATAAGAAAATATTAGTGTGTGTAACAATCTGAATTCGTCGAGCTTTATAGAGTTGGCCAGCCCCAGGGTGCTATGCGATCGCATGGCTTCCCAAGCCATATCCCATGCGATCACATGGGAGGATTTTACAGCACACATTATTTTGTTGTTTTGCTTGTCGACATAATTAAATAAATATATAATATATATAATTTATATTAATTAATTATATTTTATATTATATTCTTGTGCCTAGTTAACCTGTAATTTTGGTTCCGATGACTCGTACGTTGTTACTTGACTTATGTCCCGGTTCTGGTTTTTTGAACGTCCTTTCGTATACTTAGAAAACTTGCACTTTATGTTTCGTGACTGGTACCTTTATCAAAATATAGACTTAAATTATCAATAAATTATATTACTCGAAGTGTATCTTGTACGTTCGAGTGTTTTGGTCATTTGCTTCTATAAATTAACTTCTTAATTTATAATAATATTATTTTAAATCAAAACATTTTATATCTAAGTTAATATTATATTTTATAACATTTGTAAAATATACATACATTTTCATTTTGAAATAGTGTTTTACTGTAGCAAAATGATTTTTACTGTAGCAAATAGTAGTTTTCGAAAACACTGTAGCTTTTCGGGTACTGTAGCAATTCGAAAATACTGTAGCAAATTAGTGTTTTACTTGTTCATCTAAAATGTTTTAGTTAACTTATCTAAATATCAATCGAATATTATAAAATTCAACTCTCAACTAACTTTTGTCTAATTTTCATTAATTGACACATTTGTTCTTACTTGTAAATCACTTTACCATTTATTCTGAATACCGTTAAAAAGAAACAATTTCTTAAATCAACGTGGACCTCACAACTGAGACCCCTAATCATATCACAATGTATCTGATAATTCAATCATTTGATATTATCTTTTAATTCTGTCGATAAACATATATCGAAACAAATACGTTCATGTAAAGTATTATACATCTAATATTTTGTTAACGTTTTTAATTAATATATATATATATATATATATATATATATATATATATATATATATATATATATATATATATATATATATATATATATATGCACATCAAGTTAAGTATAATTGTTCGTGAACCGTTGGGAATAGTCGAAGGATAATTGAATATATGAACATAGTTCCAAAATTTTCGAGACTCAACATTACAGACTTTGCTTATCGTGTCAGAAACATATAAAGATCAAGTTTAAATTTGATCGAAAATTTTTGGGTTGTCACAGTATGCTATTTGAGTTTAGTACACGTTAGTTTGCGTGTATTGTACATGTTGGTTGCATGTATGTTAAAACAGGGGTACTTATTATATATACGTTAAAGTTTAGTTACCAGGGTGCTCAATCTTGTAGAATATTTTGATAAACGTTTCTGGATGAAACAACTGAAATCTTGTGATCCACCTTTATATACAGATTATGCGCAACATTAAAACTATGAACTCACCAACCTTTGTGTTGACACTCTTAAACATGTTTATTCTTAGGTTCCTAGAAGTCTTCCACTGTTTGCTTGTATGTTATACAAGCTATGTGCATGGAGTCATACATGCTTTATTCGAGAAAACGTTGCATTCACAAAATCATCACCATGTATCTTATTTTGACTGCATTATCAACGGATGTAGTATTGTAAACTATTATTTACGGTGATTGTCTATATGTAGAAATCATCAAACATCAAAAACCTCGGAATTAGATATTCATTTATGGTGTGCCTTTTCAAAAGAATGCAATGTTTACAAAACGTATCATGTAGAGGTCAGTACCTCACTGTGAAATCGATGAATGATGTATTCATCCAAATGGATTTGGACGGGTCATCACAGTTGGTATCAGAGCTTGAGGTCATTGGGAACCAGAATTTGCATTAATGTGTTTAACTGGTAATTATTAGGATGCATTAGTGAGTCTGGACTATGACCGTATCTGTTTTTACTGAGTTTTGCTTATCATTTCTTGTCAGAAATTATTTGTTTATCATTCTTAAGTCTAGACATGTTTTCCTGCATTTATTTCATAGATAGTATACAGACGAATTCATATCTTAGCATATCTGTTACTGTACACTTTGTCTGACATTTCTGAAGATTCCTCCGTGATTTATGGAATTTTGGTATTATATATACATATGTAAATTATGTATTGAAGAATACCAATCTAAATCCTATAATCTATTTCATATCAAAAATCATTTTCCTGATTATACAAGATGGATCCCGCGTCTAGTTCAAATTCCTTAGATTCTGACAACTATTCCGATAGGGATTTCCACTCGAGCTCCGAAAGCAGTGTGACCGGAATGGATCAACCAATTAGCCATCATCTATTCTGGATGAATTGGGGATGGGTTCGTAGCCTACTTAATCATTGGAGATAACAAGAAGGTGATCCCTTCCATCCACCACATTACCCTCTTGGCGAAGAACCTGAAGAATTTACCGGCGAACCTGTTCGTAATACCATTTTCTCTCTCATTTTCAGAGTATCTCGTCATGATTATATAGTATCTCAAATTCTAGATCTTATTCATCCACTCGTCCGAACCGACAATCTCCCCGGTGTAATAGAAGAAGTCAACGAGCTTCGCGCCCGGGTAGTGACTTTAAAGAATATGGTGCAAAGGTTACAAGCACCAGCAGCATCACCTGCATCAACAGTACCACTGATAATGCTAAAAATGAACATATATTTCATAGCATTATCCCTCAAGAAAGACAAGCTTTTAGTTGTAATTGTTCTAATTTCAAGTAATTATCGTTTAAATAATAAAAGGTGAAGACAAAAGACAGATTCGATGAATTGAAGATGCAAACGACCAAAAAGCTCAAAAGTACAAAGTACAATCAAAGTGGTTCAAATTATTGATGAGAAACGTCTCAAAATTACAAGAGTACAAGACGCAAAACGCAAAATACAAGATATTAAATTGTACGAAAGGACGTTCGAAAATCCGAAACCGGGACCAGAGTCAACTCTCAACGCTCGATGCAACGGACTAAAAATTACAAGTCAACTATGCACATAAATATAATATAATATAAAAATTAAAATTATTTATATATTATTTATATATTTAATAAAACCATTGGCACAAGAAAACAACAACATGTGAGCTCTCCCAGCTGGCCATGCGATCGCATGGCCAGGAAGAAGAAAATCCATACGATCGCATGACCCCAATTTTTGGGTCAGGTCCTATAAATTTCGTAGTTTTGGTCGAACAAACACATTTTTTTCTTTCCTTTCTCTCAACGTATAAATATATATATATATATATATATATATATATATATATATATATATATATATATATATATATATATATATATATATATATATATATATATATATATATATATATATATATATATATATATTATAATTTTAATTTTAATTTTAATTTTAATTTTAATAATAAGGGTATGTTAGTGAATGTGGTAAGCGTGTAAGTCGAAATTCTGTCTGTGTAACGCTACGCTATTTTTAATCATTGTAAGTTATGTTCAACCTTTTAAATTAATGTCTCGTAGCTAAGTTATTATTATGCTTATTTAAGCCGAAGTAATCGTGATGTTGGGCTAAATATTAAAGACAGGGTAATTGGGCTTTGTACCATAATTAGGGTTTGGACAAAAGAATGACACTTGTGGAAATTAGACTATGGGCTATTAATGGGCTTTATATTTTTTTTAATTAAATGATAGTTTGTTAATTTAATATAAAGATTTACAATTGGACGTACCTATAAATAACCATATACACTCGATCGGACACGATGGGCAGGATATTTATAAGTACTAATAATCGTTCATTTAACCGGACACGGGAATGGATTAATAGTTAATGGACTTATTAAAACAGGGGTGAATTATGTACAAGGACACTTGGCGTAATTATAGTTTAAGTCCCCAATTAGTTGGAATATTTGACTTCGGATATAAGGATAATTTGACGAGGACACTCGTACTTTATATTTATGAATGATGGACTGTTATGGACAAAAACCAGACGGACATATGGAATAATCCAGGACAAAGGACAATTAACCCATGGGAATAAACTAAAATTAACACGTCAAACATCATGATTACGGAAGTTTAAATAATCATAATTCCTTTATTTCATATTTAATTGCACTTTTAATTATCGCACTTTAATTTATTGTCATTTTATTTATCGTACTTTTTAATTATCGCAATTTTATTTATCGTCATTTTATTTATCACACTTTTATTTATCGCAATTTCATTATCGTTATTTACTTTACGCTTTAAATTAAGTTATATTTATTTTTAATATTTTACATTAGGTTTTAACTGCGACTTAAATTTTAAAATCGACAAACCGGTGATTAAACGGTAAAAACCCTTTTTATAAGACAAAATTACACGGGGGGTCCCTGTGGTATGTTCGAAATAACAAGTGGAGTCCAAAAGAATTTTTTCGCCTTGGGGCGTCACTGTGGTTTGCAATAGTTTCATGGGGAGTCCAGTTCAGTAACTGACATTAAAAACTCTGTTAAGTTCCCTCACATGCAGTGCACATGATGGTATTTTCGTCAATTTAGATCTCTTTTGTCCATTGACCCATCCACCCACACCCATTCACCCTCTCTCTTCATCTCCTTCATCTTCTTTCTTTCTCCATTTCTTTTTTTCAGTTTCCTCCAATATTAAATCCTAAGGAGTTTAACTACTACTGTAGTTTTCTTCACAACTTTGCAGCTACGCCTTTGTTCGATTTTTTACAGATCGAGATGCTAAAGATTACAATTACAGTAATTGAACACCCGCGACTTTATCAACAACTCTAAAACCCATTAAAATCTTGAAAACCCCAAATTCTAGAAAACCCCATCATCTTCAAAACCCATCAATATCTGATTCAATTTTATAGGGACAAATCGAAATCGTGTATCGACTGGTGGTTCCAGATTCTGGTGGTTGCATCTCCATCCCCGGTGGTTTCCGTATCTTAAATCGGAATGTCGAAGTGGTCGAGCATGTGAGTGACTGTCAGATCCGAGAGAATTGTGCTCACTTAAACTGGAAATGATGTCTACAGTAATTGTGTAAGGTAATTTAAATTATATAAACCTAATTTAGCTTCTTAATAAACTTGGTTGATATAAATAATTTGTAAATAAAAAAAGAGGGAACAAAACCCAGTTCTTCATCTAACTGGAATCTTGTCCCAATAGGTGTAAATATATGGAAATTAGTTGAAAATTATATTAATAATGGTGTAAGGATGAGATAAAAACACGAGAGTCTTTTGAATCTTGTAATGAGTTTTGATTTTAGAATAAATTGATGAATCATGAATCTGAAATAAAATATAAATATGAGATTGGTTTTGATGTTAAAATATTATCAGAAAAGATATTGAAAAATGGTGTTTTGACTTCACAAGTTGCAGTATGTAGGAGAGAGAAAAATAAAAACGAGTGGGTGAAAAGAAAAGGATGGAATAACCAATGTACCCTCATGTGCGAGTCATGTGAGGCCCAAAATCGTTAAATATAAACAGAAGTTAGGCCGTTGGACCCCCCATGAAACTATTGCAAACCACAGTGACCCCTCAAGGTGAAAAAATTCTTTTGGACTCCACTTGTTATTTCGAACATACCACAGGGACCCGCCGTGTAATTTTGTCTTTTTATAATAATAATACTACTTATATTGAAAGGACCCGTTCATATATATTATAAACGATTCACAATAGTTGATTACATCGCGAGGTATTCGACCTCTATATGATACATTTTACAAACATTGCATTCGTTTTTAAAAGACAAACTTTCTTTACAACGAAAGTTGACGGCATGCACACCATTTGATAATACATCCAACTATAATTGACATAATAATAATCTTGATGAACTCAATGACTCGAATGCAACGTCTTTCAAAATATGCCATGAATGACTCCAAGTAATATCCTTAAAATGAGCTAATGCACAGCGAAAGATTTCTTTAATACCTGAGAATAAACATGCTTTAAAGTGTCAACCAAAAGGTTGGTGAGTTCATAGGTTTATCATAACAATCATTTCAATATATTAATAGACCACATGTACACTCGCAAGTGTATAAAAGTATTCTATAAATTGTAGGCACCCAGTAACAAGCCTTAACGTTCATGTTTTACCCTCTGAAGTACACCAGATCAGGTGTGTTTATAATAACCTCGAAGTACTAAAGCATCCCATAGTCAGGATGGGGTTTGTCAGGCCCAATAGATCTATCTTTAGGATTCGCGCCTACCGTACATAGACAGGTAGTTTAATGTTACCAAGCTAAGGGTATATTTCTGGTTTAAACCCACATAGAATTAGTTTTAGCACTTGTGCCTATTTCATAAAACATTTATAAAACAACGCATGTATTCTCAGCCCAAAAATATATATAAAAAGGGAGTAATGAAACTCACCATACTATATTTCGTAGTAAAAATACATATAACGTCATTTAACAAGTGCAAGGTTGGCCTCAGATTCACGAACCTATATTAATTATATATATTTATATGTTGGTCAATATTTGTCTAACAATTTTTGGTCAAGTCATAGTGTACCACAATCCTAATGCTCGAGACTAATATGCAAAAGTCAACAAAAGTCAACTTGACCCAAAATGACTTCTAAAATTTATACGTGTTTATTATATAACTTAACTATAGTCGTTTTATATATTCAAATATATTTATTAGATTTTATAATAATAAAAGTCATTTATTAATAAAAATTTATATTAACGTTTATATATAATATATACTTTTATATATCTTAAGTAGTAAAATTTATAAAGTTCACTTAATATCGTAAAACTATAGTGGTAAGTATTATTAATGTAATTATATTACGCGTGGTGAAAAATATCTTTGTATCCCCTATTTATTTGATAAAATAATATTGATCATAATAATAATAAGTAAAAGTTGTATTATTTTGTAATAATAATTATTATTATTCTATAACAATATTTATATTTACTAAAAATGGTATTATGATAAAATGATAATACTAACATAATAGTAATCATGATATTTTATAATAACAATGATATTTCTATTAAAATAATAACGACGATAGTAATAATAATCATTTTAACAATAATACTAAAATTCAGTTGACTATAACTTCTAATCCGTTCATCGAAACCATTCGATATCTAAATGAAATGTTCTTAATTTTCCGCTAGCTTTCCAATGAAATGCATATCATATATACTATCTCAGTAGCATATGTATCTAATTCAGGATTCAACAAACCTATCTAAGGACAATATCGAATGTACAAGCATGCATAATCCTATATACTCGAGCACTAGTCAGGGATACACTATTGATATATAAAAGTTAAGTTATGAGTGCTCACGTATCAATATTGAGATTCAATATTGCAGGAAAGTACGTAGACGCAACGGAGATGATAAACACTAGATTGACCTCACGAGCATACCCATGAACCATACCGATCACCTCCATAGCTATAACCCATAATTTCCTTAGCTTCGACTCATTCAAAAAACTATTTTGAAATCACTCGGACATCACTCCGTCGTAATATTTTATGTATACTAATAATATCTTGAAATAATACAGATCAAATATATATATATATATATATATATATATATATATATATATATATATATATATATATATATATATATATATGTAAATCGATTGAAAGAGTTTAGAGAAATATATTTTCAAGTTTCTATGAAATAATGAAACCTATTGAATTCTATTTATAATAGATTTTTGAATTATTAAAGTGAATTATTAAAGTATGAATTATTAAAGTGAATTATTAAAGTATGAATTATTAAAGTGAATTATTAAAGTATGAATTATTAAAGTGAATTATTAAAGTATGAATTATTAAAGTGAATTATTAAAGTTAAAGTAAAGTAAAAGTAAAGTAAAGGTAAAGTTAAAGTATAGTAAAAGTATAAAAACTATGTATGTATAATACGCGTATAAATATATATAATATTAATTTAAATCGTTATATATATTTAATGAAATAAAATATAAATATCGTTATATTTATTATACTGGTTAAGTAATGAGTTGTCAAAAGTGATTCTAGATATTTATAAAAGTTATATACGTTTTAATAATAAAGTTCTTTTTAAACTGAAAATGTTTTTGTACGTTTGAAAATAGATTAATAGAATATTATGGAAACCAATTTTCCACTAGCTTTTGTCTAACTTTCGTAAATGACACTTTTTATTTTTATTTATAAATAGCTTTACAAATTATTCCGAATATCGTTAAGAGGAATAGATTTTCTCAAATCATAGTGGACCTCTCAACAGAGACTTGTAATCATAATTCAATGTTTCTGATAATTCAATCATTTAATATATATATTTTTTAATTTCGTCGATAATCATATTGAAACAAATACGTTCATATAAAGCATTATACGTTTAAATACTTTGTTGACATTTTCAATTTATAACATATACACATATACATACATATTCATATATGTTCATTTAATTATTCGTGAATCATTGGAATTTGGTCGAGGTTTAAATGAATGTATAAACATAGTTTAAAATCCTTGAGGTTTAACTTAACAAACATTGCTTATCGTGTCAGAATAATATAAAGATAAAGTTTAAATTTAGTCGGAAATTTCCGGGTCGTCACAGTACCTACCCGTTAAAGAAATTTCGTCCCCGAAATTTGATAGAGGTCGTTATGGCTAACAATGAGAATGTTATTATGACGTAACGATTATGAAGTTTTATCATGTCTAAGAAGTATGGATAAAATAATTCGATTACTCGAAGCGTATGAGGGAAGTTATCGTAAATGAAGGAAATAAGATTATAGTGATTCGTCATATCTTTTGACATCATCACAATTGATCTCTGAATTTAAAGAAAATCTTTGTAATCTATGTTGGATTTGATGCTTCGGTGATTAAGGAGATTATGATTCTCTTCGAATTAATACGATAATCCATCTTGATTTCTATGTCGGGTATTTCATTATAAATCCACCTCCTTCGTTTTTTTACAACTCACACCTTCTATTCTCTCTCCCTCAACTCATATTTTAAAGTATTTGTCAATATGCTTCATCCAGTACTGATTCTCGATATACTCCTCACTTTCATATCTGTCGTTCTTCTTTTTCATCTGCCTCCGGAAGAATCTATTTACTTCTACTATGCTCTCGGTTTTATAGTGTTTTTAGTTCTTCCGTGTCTTTATATTGCTATATGCATCGATATATACGGTTTATAATTTTTGGGTGGTTGTTGGGTTTTATATCTTCCCTTATATTTCAAAGCCCCTGCTTTTGTCTTCTATAATCATTGACATCCACAGTTAATGCTCCCTTCTATTTGTTACGATTTATACTCCAATTTCTATTTTGGAGTTTTGTCCTTTCGTTTCTTCTTCTTGCGATTAAACAACGTTTGTAATGGTCCAGTATTCGCAGATATGAATTTCAGAATGAACATAGTTAATGTTCTAAGAAGGAAATGGTAATGGCACGATCTTGATTATTAATTTACCAGAATACCCTGAAAAGACCGAATCATCAAGAAAATATATTCTTGATATTTTTAGAGATTAAATAGAATACAAGAGTCGTGTAACATGGAACATGATGACGGCATGGTCTGTGAATCGTCATGTCCCATTAGAAACTCAGCATGACTTACTGTAATATAATCACGTTGATCAAGTGTCATTATATTATACTAACTCATGCTTCAGTTCCCAACACTACTTCAAAACATTCATAATTTAAACTCGAAAGTTTATAGAATATAGAAACTAATAGTTTCTTATATGATGTAACACTGATAGCGCAAAGAGATAAATGACTTTAGATAAAGAGTAAGGTATTCGTTAATGACTTTAGTAGGCACTGAATCATTTGGATTCTTTGAAGGCAGATTTAGTCTTTGTGATTTGTCCACAGCCTCCTTCATAGTCTGTTCAATCCGTTTTCCAGTTCCAAACCTTCTCTTTTTCTCAGCTTTACCACCTTACTATTCTTTGTCATCAAACTTTTTTACTGTTAAGATCGTTTACAGTTTTTGATGCTTCGTCAGCATTTCAAGAACTAGTTTGCAGTTCAAAATATTTTTCAGAACTTCACATTCAAAGTATGTAAGTCCAGGAGATAGACGTTTTACGTACACATATAACTGTTGGCGTAGACATGCTGCGAGATTTCAAAATACTGGTTACTGTTTTCTGATGATTCGTATGACAATACTCGTTACAAGATGCGAATGAGTAAATGATGTGATTTCAATAAATATAATGATTTTTCGAAAAGTCAAAGATAATTGAAGTTGTTGGTAAGTTTATTGATAAGGTGGCGAGATATGAAAGGTCCCCAGTAACGATGACGAAAGGGCAACGTATCTATCGAGGTTATAATAAGACTAGTCCGACTGAAAAGTCGAAGTTGACTTGCTGGAGCTGTGACAAAACTGTCTACTTTGAAAAGGAATTGAAAAGTCATTTTAGCTAATAAATGCCAAAGGGTCTGACACGGATACGCGTCGAACTATGACTTTGGCTTCGAGAGCTTTTTAGGTACATAAATGTGGGTAATATGTGGTTGGATCATCATCTTGATTGTTCATTGTTTGAAGTGTCTTCGAAAACTTCGGAGAGTTTGAACACAGTTTGTAATCGTTAATATACATATGATGTTCTAACACAGTTTTGAAGCCAAAGTATAGCTTTGAAAGATGTAGGAATCTAAGAGTGATGTCTTCTGTTAAATCATGACTTGGATTTTGATTTGTCAAAATCAGAATGCGTAATCAAATTTGGGTGAGAATGGTTGTTTTGATTACTATACAAGAATGTATATTGTTGTGAGATTTTGGGAGTATAGTTGATGATTTGCTTAATCAGATTCGAAAAATGTAACATATTAATTTTGAATTTATATATCTCTCGGGTATTACCTACCCGTTAAATTTTTTTCCACAATTAATATTTTGTACAACAGAATATTATTACAGTCTTTATGAAAATATATATGTGCATATTTTCTTCAGATGTAACATAGATTTAATGAGTTAATATTAAATTAAACTCATTTGATTTACGGTTGAAACTAGAACTGAATAATCCCTAAAGACTTTAGAAATTACATAACTTTTACGGAGTATTTATTCAATAAAATTGAAATTATGAATTAATACTTCGTTATTTGTTGGTGTTTGTAACCCTTGCACCATATTCTCTAAAGCCACTACTCGAGCGCGAAGCTCGTTGACTTCTTCTATTACACCGGGGTGATTGTCGGTTCGGACGAGCGGACAAATAAAATCTAGAATTTAATATAGTATATAATCGTGACGAGATACTCTGGAAATGAGAGAGATAATGGTGTTTCGGACCGGTTCGCCGGTAAGTGCTTCAGGTTCATCGCCAAGAGGGCAATGTGGTGGATGGAAGGGATCACCTTCTTATTGTCTCCAATTATTGAGGAGGCTACGAACCTATCCCCAATTCATCTAGAATAGATGATGGCTAATTGGTTGATCCATTCCGGTCACACTGCTTTCGGAGGTTGATTGGGATTTCATATCGGAATTCGAGGGACTGAACTAATGACGAATTCCATTTCGTTCGATTGAATAAAGGATTTTTCGATATGAAATGATTTTTCGGCTATCGGGTGGTATTCTAATTACATAGAATATCTATATATATAGCGCAAAAGATTTCGTAGATTACGGAGGAATTTACGTGATATGTCAGGCAAAGTTTACAGTAACAGATACGCTAAGATATGGATTAGCAGATACGCTAAGATATGTATTTTGTCTATACACTATTTATGCAATCAATGCAGTAAGACATGTCTAGACTAAGAATGATAAGCAGGCAATTCCGACAAAAATGATAAGCAAAACTTTTGACATGCAGACACGGTCGAAGTACAGGCTCACTAATGCATCCTAATGACTATCAGTTAGACACACTAATGCAGACCTGGTTCGCTAAGACCACCGCTCTGATACCAACTGAAAGGACCCGTTCATATATATTATAAACGATTCACAATAGTTGATTACATCGCGAGGTATTCGACCTCTATATGATACATTTTACAAACATTGCATTCGTTTTTAAAAGACAAACTTTCTTTACAACGAAAGTTGACGGCATGTACACCATTTGATAATACATCCAACTATAATTGACATAATAATAATCTTGATGAACTCAATGACTCGAATGCAACGTCTTTCAAAATATGCCATGAATGACTCCAAGTATTTTATCCTTAAAATGAGCTAATGCACAGCGGAAGATTTCTTTAATACCTGAGAATAAACATGCTTTAAAGTGTCAACCAAAAGGTTGGTGAGTTCATAGGTTTATCATAGCAATCATTTCAATATATTAATAGACCACAAGATTTTCGTTTATAAATATATGTACACTCGCAAGTGTATAAAAGTATTCTATAAATTGTAGGCACCCGGTAACAAGCCTTAACGTTCATGTTTTATCCTATGAAGTACACAAGATCAGGTGTGTTTATAATAACCTCGAAGTACTAAAGCATCCCATAGTCAGGATGGGGTTTGTCAGGCCCAATAGATCTATCTTTAGGATTCGCGCCTACCGTACATAGACAGGTAGTTTAATGTTACCAAGCTAAGGGTATATTTCTGGTTTAAACCCACATAGAATTAGTTTTAGCACTTGTGCCTATTTCGTAAAACATTTATAAAACAACGCATGTATTCTCAGCCCAAAAATATATATAAAAAGGGAGTAATGAAACTCACCATACTATATTTCGTAGTAAAAATACATATAACGTCATTTAACAAGTGCAAGGTTGGCCTCGGATTCACGAACCTATATTAATTATATATATTTATATGTTGGTCAATATTTGTCTAACAATTTTTGGTCAAGTCATAGTGTACCACAATCCTAATGCTCGAGACTAATATGCAAAAGTCAACAAAAGTCAACTTGACCCAAAATGACTTCTAAAATTTATACGTGTTTATTATATAACTTAACTATAGTCGTTTTATATATTTAAATATATTTATTAGATTTTATAATAATAAAAGTCATTTATTAATAAAAATTTATATTAACGTTTATATATAATATATACTTTTATATATCTTAAGTAGTAAAATTTATAAAGTTCACTTAATATCGTAAAACTATAGTGGTAAGTATTATTAATGTAATTATATTACGCGTGGTGAAAAATATCTTTGTATCCCCTATTTATTTGATAAAATAATATTGATCATAATAATAATAAGTAGAAGTTGTATTATTTTGTAATAATAATTATTATTATTCTATAACAATATTTATATTTACTAAAAATGGTATTATGATAAAATGATAATACTAACATAATAGTAATAATGATATTTTATAATAACAATGATATTTCTATTAAAATAATAACGACGATAGTAATAATAATCATTTTAACAATAATACTAAAATTCAGTTGACTATAACTTCTAATCCGTTCATCGAAACCATTCGATATCTAAATGAAAAGTTCTTAATTTTCCGCTAGCTTTCCAATGACATGCATATCATATATACTATCTCAGTAGCATATGTATCTAATTCAGGATTCAACAAACCTATCTAAGGACAATATCGAATGTACAAGCATGCATAATCCTATATACTCGAGCACTAGTCAGAGATACACTATTGATATATAAAAGTTAAGTTATGAGTGCTCACGTATCAATATTGAGATTCAATATTGCAGGAAAGTACGTAGACGCAACGGAGATGATAAACACTAGATTGACCTCACTAGCATACCCATGAACCATAACCATCACCTCCATAGCTATAACCCATAATTTCCTTAGCTTCGACTCATTCAAAAAACTATTTTGAAATCACTCGGACATCACTCCGTCGTAATATTTTATGTATACTAATAATATCTTGAAATAATACAGAGCAAATATATATATATATATATATATATATATATATATATATATATATATATATATATATATATATATATATATATATATATATATATATATATATATATATATATATATATATAAATCGATTGAGAGAGTTTAGAGAAATATATTTTTAAGTTTTTATGAAATAATGAAACCTATTGAATTCTATTTATAATAGATTTTTAAATTATTAAAGTGAATTATTAAAGTATGAATTATTAAAGTGAATTATTAAAGTATGAATTATTAAAGTGAATTATTAAAGTATGAATTATTAAAGTGAATTATTAAAGTATGAATTATTAAAGTGAATTATTAAAGTATGAATTATTAAAGTGAATTATTAAAGTTAAAGTAAAGTAAAAGTAAAGTAAAGGTAAAGTTAAAGTATAGTAAAAGTATAAAAACTATGTATGTATAATACGCGTATAAATATATATAATATTAATTTAAATCGTTATATATATTTAATGAAATAAAATATAAATATCGTTATATTTATTATACTGGTTAAGTAATGAGTTGTCAAAAGTGATTCTAGATATTTATAAAAGTTATATACGTTTTAATAATAAAGTTCTTTTTAAACTGAAAATGTTTTTGTACGTTTGAAAATAGATTAATAGAATATTATGGAAACCAATTTTTCACTAGCTTTTGTCTAACTTTCGTAAATGACACTTTTTATTTTTATTTATAAATAGCTTTACAAATTATTCCGAATATCGTTAAGAGGAATAGATTTTCTCAAATCATAGTGGACCTCTCAACAGAGACTTGTAATCATAATTCAATGTTTCTGATAATTCAATCATTTAATATATATATTTTTTTAATTTCGTCGATAATCATATTGAAACAAATACGTTCATATAAAACATTATACGTTTAAATACTTTGTTGACATTTTCAATTTATAACATATACACATATACATACATATTCATATATGTTCATTTAATTATTCGTGAATCATTGGAATTTGGTCGAGGTTTAAATGAATGTATAAACATAGTTTAAAATCCTTGAGGTTTAACTTAACAAACATTGCTTATCGTGTCAGAATAATATAAAGATAAAGTTTAAATTTAGTCGGAAATTTCCGGGTCGTCACATATATATATTTATATATTTACAAATATAGTTTTAAAAATATAGCATTAAACTTGGCTAAGATCCCTGTGGAACGAACCGGACTTACAAAAAACTATACTACTGTACGATTAGGTACACTGCCTATAAGTGTTGTAGCAAGGTTTAGGTATTTCCACTCTATAAACAAATAAATAACTTGTGTAAAATTGTATCGTATTTAATAGTATTTCGCAGTAAAAATACTACTATTTTGTACCCCCTTCGCTTTAACATCAAGTATTTTTGGCGCCGTTGCCGGGGACTCGGTGAAAAACGCTATATTAAATCCATATTTTTGTAAAAATATATTATTTCTTATTTCGTAAAACTATTTTGTTTTAAGTGTTATAAAAATATAAAAATATAAAAAAAGAATAAAAGATATTTATATATATATAGTTTTAAGAACTTTATTTATAAAACTAAAAAATACTTTTATTTTTAAGATTTTAAAATATAAGTTTATTATATTTTATATAAATATTCTAAATATATATTTTGTAAAATTAAAATCAAATAAATATTAATTATTAAAATTTAAACTGGGCCGAACCCGAATTAAAACCCAATCCCTTTCTAGAATTGCAGGCCATGCGACCGCATGGCTGTATAACCTCAACCTCATGCGATCGCATGAGATGAGGTGACAGGACTGATACCTTAGATGTACGGATTAGGGTAACGTTTAAATATTATTATTATTATTATTAATTAGTTAATTAGGGTTTAGTTTATTTAATATTTAGTTTTAGTTTTTAATTAAATTTGTATTTTTAAGTTTAATTTATTATTTTTAATTATATAAATTAATACTTTTATAAAATAATAATATAAAAATAATATTTTTATAAAAATAAATAATTTTATCATTTTTTGTTTCTTTTTATAAATTGTATTATTTTTATCGTTTAATTCGTAATTTGTATTTTTATCATTCGTAATTAATTTTAAACTTAGTATCTTGCCGTAGAAACTTTTATATTTCTAGATTTTTTAGTCTTTGCCGTAAAATCCCTTAAGTGCTTTTTCTTTAGACTAAGATTTAGGTGCTTTAGAATTTTTCGACGCCGTTTTATAAATTTTAGTACTTTTTAAGTTATTGCCGTTTTGGATATAGTATTCCTTTTAAGCTTTAATACTTTTAGACGCAACTTTTAATTCTTAGTTTTCAGACTTTTAAGTTTCGACGCGCTACGTTCTTTTTATTATTTTTCGACCTTTTATTTTTCGACGTTTTTCGACGCGCTCTTTTTCTTTCTTATTTCTCGATGCTCTAGTTTTTAGGACATAGAATTTTCTATTTCTTCTCTAAAATTTCTTTAAATTTTAACGAAAAATTATTTTAAGTGGTTAAATTGATAGACATCCAAAATTTTCTGGTTCGTAGTAATAGTTGGATTTGTTAGTGGCGAGTTGTGGGCTTCCAATTTAAAGGGTCCTGGCTACCTGCTGCATCTATTGGCTATTCGAAACGTGGGCAAAATCAGAAAAGTCTATTAATTTGATAACTTATATAATTTTTATTTTTATAACTAACAGGATATTCAGTGAATGCACCGAGCAAAACGTTCACCACCTTTTATACGTTCACCACCTGTAACCAGATCAAGACATCTAGCCAATATTTTCGCCGTTGATTTTTCTTTAGAATCGTCATCAAGTCGACCAAGTACTCCAATTCAAATTTCCGATAATCCATTTTTTGAACCCGACCTCACAATTGAGAATCCGGAGGATATTCAGGGACAATTCAGAGATCCTGAACCATTAATCTTTCCTCCGGAACTACCAATCATTCAAACGGAGATTGTCGAGGAACAACCCATTAAATCAGAATCCTCTAGTGATTCAGATTCAACAAATTCAATCATGGAAAATCTGAAACCTCTAAGTATGGAAGACCGAATGAGAGCTAAACGCACTGGCCAAGGTCACGCAATTACTCAACCAGACATTAATGCACCAGATTATGAAATCAAAGGACAAATCCTACATATGGTAACTAATCAATGCCAATATAGTGGTACACCAAAAGAAGATCCAAACGAACATCTTCGAACCTTTAATAGGATCTGTACTCTATTCAAAATCAGAGAAGTTGAGGATGAACAGATCTATCTCATGTTATTTCCCTGGACTTTAAAGGGAGAAGCCAAAGATTGGTTAGAATCGTTACCTGAAGGGGCGATTGATACATGGGATGTTTTAGTTGAAAATTTTCTTAAACAATTCTTTCCGGCATCTAAAGCCGTGAGACTTCAAGGAGAAATAGTTACGTTCACATAAAAGCCAAATGAAACATTATATGAAGCGTGAACAAGATTTGGAAAGTTGTTGAGAGGATGTCCGCAACATGGTTTAGACACTTATCAAATAGTGCAAATATTCTACCAAGGTGTCAACGTTGCTACATGAAAATACATCGACATAACAGCTGGTGGTTCCATTATGAAGAAAACCGCAACTGAAGCTTACAAAATTATTGATAACACAGCCTCCCACTCTCATGAGTGGCACCAAGAAAAAGATATCTTTCGTTCATCTAAAGCGGCTAGATCCGATTCTAGCCATGACTTTGATTCCGTTTTCGCAAAAATAGATGCTTTCGAAAGACGAATGGAAAAGATGAATAAAGATATTCACGCAATACGAATCAGTTGTGAGCAATGCGGTGGACCACACTTAACGAAAGATTGTCGCATTGAGCAAACGATGGAACAACGTGAGAATATTTCCTATATGAACGAAAGGCCGGGAAATAATTATCAGAATAATTATCAACTGCCAAGGCCAAACTTCAATCGAAATCAAAACATTCTTTACAATCTAAATGGACCCAATAATAACTCGTATAACCAACAAGGTCCGAATAACCAACCAACTCAAAACAACACTTTCAATCAACAAAGACCTGGCTTATATAAACCACCACAACAAACCGAAGAGAAAAAGCCAAATCTAGAAGAAATGATGGCAAAGCTAATGGAATCTCAAACACAATTTATTACATCTCAAACCCAAACAAATGAGAGGTTTGATTAGTCATTAAGAACTCAACAAGCTTCCATTTTGAATCTAGAAAAACACGTAGGTACTTTTGCTAGCATGATGAGTGAGAGGGAACAAGGAAAGCAACCGATTGATACTGAAGTAAATCCTCGGAATGAGAATGTTAATATGGTATCAACGAATTCTGAAAAACCAGCATCAGAAGATGGGAAGGTTTTAGATGTGAGTAACAATGAAGAAGTTACAACACCACCACCACCACTCGAGTATGTAAAGCCAGTGGTGGCACCATACAGACCACCCATCCCATTTCCAAGAAAAGGAGTTGAGTATGAGCAAGTAATAGGTAATAAAGTTTGTGATACCTCTGGAAAGAAGAAGAAGAAGAATAAGAAAGTGCAAGAAACAAAAATCGTAAAAGTAAACCCAGTGAAGACAGTTCCACCGAAACCTCCACCCAGGGTGGGTTATCTGGGTGAATTTATTGTTCCTTGTCTACTTAGTGATTGTGTCATGTATGATGCACTAGCAGATTTAGGTGCAAGTGTGAGTGTTATGCCTCTTTCATTATATAAGAGATTAGGAGTAGGTGAGTTAAGTCCAACAGAGATGAGTGTTCGACTCTTTGATCAAACCATTAGGCACCCAGTTGGAATTGCTGACAACCTACCCGTTCAAGTGGGTAATTTAACCTTTCTGGTCGAATTCATTATCATTGACATAGAAGAGGACTCAAACATTCCTCTAATTTTAGGTCAACCATTCTTAGCGTCCACCGGGGCGTTATTTGATGTAAGAGAGGGTAGAATGACACTTAGTGATGGTGACAAATCAGTCACCTTTATGATTCGAAAGTCTAAATCTCCACCAACTAAAACCGTTGAACCAACAAAAACAATTGGTAAGAACCATGATGTTTTACCAACTCCAACGGTAGTGCTTAACAATAATAAAACGCCTAAGTGTGGGGAAGATGAAGTAACACCTAATGATGACCTGATAACAAAGAACCTCGTTGTTGATACGAAATTAAACGACCCCGTTATTAACAGTTCAATGAAGAAACTTATTAAACGGATTCGCGATGCTAGAATTAAGGGGAACTTTAAGTTATGTAACCGGTTAGTATCTAATTTATCGCCTAAAGAAAAGGCGAAACTAGTTGAATTTGTGGATATTACACAGGAATTCGACCAACGACTTAAAGAAAAAGCCACAGATATGCAAGTTGATTATGGTCCAAATGAAATTAACGATGAAGTTAATCACAATTTCAAAACCACAGCTGCCTAAGTGTGGGGAGATTCAATTGTTCTAAAAAGAAAACGTTATTTAGAGTTAGTTGTTCTGTTCTCGTGTAGTTCCGAGAATGGAATCCGATTGGTCTTTTCCACTAGCAGACACTAAAGAACTAGTATTCTCCCCCATTCTAAATTTTTGTTTTGTTGGTTTTGTATGAAATTAATTTGTATTTTTAAATTTAAGTTTTGTGTGAATTTAAAAACAAAAAATTACTTTATTTCATTAAGTTTAAAAAAAATGATTTCTAAAATTCATCGTAAGTTGAAGACTAGGTCATGGAATCGAAATTGTTTTACCCGAGGGCGGGACGACAAATTTTGTTATCATTATTTTTAATTTTATTGATCTAAAGTATACCAAAAAAAATTAAAAAAATTTAAAAACCCAAAAATCTTTGCTTTTAAAACAATCGCTTTAAAAACGACAAATTTTAAATTTTGTCGAGGGACGGACTAGGCAAACATACCGAAACTACCTAAAGTAAAAGGAAACAAAATTTTAAAAATCATTCATTTAAATTGTTTTAATAAATAAAGGTTTTATATATATATATATATATATATATATATATATATATACATATATATATATATATATATATATATATATATATATATATATATATATATATGTATATATATATATATATATATATTATATTATATATGTTTGTAGTTTATCTTATGTACAAAACATGGTAAAACAGCGCACTTTCAAAGACTGACATTAAGTTCAGCAAAAGCTACTAATTTTGACGATAAGACGCAAAACATATGTGAAATTACAACAAAAGAAATGAACGATGAGGCGTGCCATCTATCATTTGACGAGTTTAGAAATTTCAAACTCGGTATTTTTAATCACTTTTCTACACTAATCACCCTCATGAATTTATAATTATAGTCTGATTTCATGCAAATGAGGGCATTGCATGATCTCAAGTGTGGGGAAGGGTTATAAATTCTCTCGGGTTTACACTTAGTTTAATTGCCAAATTTTGTGAAAATTTGAAAAATTTTCAACTAAATGAATTCAAAATCATGTTTATACATATTTATGAACGATAAAACTAGGTGTTAATGCCGAAATTATTGTTACCTCGGAGAGAACATAAATGGAGAAACAACCCAAAACGTTAGAATTCATTTAAAATGGAATAGAGGAAAATAAAAAGGTAAAGAAAGGAAAATAAAAGCTAAGTGTGAGAAGAATTTATCAAGTTATTTAAAACACATATCACATATGTTTGTACAAGATTATTGCAGGTACTTTTGTTTGGACGATTTTAATCAGTTTTACCTAATTTATTGTAATATATTTGAAAGAAAGATGGATCTGCACGATGAATCAATTCCATCATTAAAAGGAAGTAAAGTCTTCCGAAAAAGACACGCGCTTCTTGATTTAGGTCAGGAAGTTGTCGTCCAGACCAGCTGTAGGTTGACGAAAAATCTAGAAAAATCATCTCTAAAATCCGCAGGAAATCCACGGACCTCAACATCAAACAGGGTCGCCAAGTGGTCAGACTTATCCTAACCATGAGAGGATCTGTCTCGTAAAATGGGGAGGGTGATGTGCAAATTAGCTTGATAAGACTAATGAATCAGATCCCCAGAAAGGATAATCTCCTTAAAGATTAAAAATCAGCTTTTAAGCCTGATATTACTCAATCCTTGAGATTGACTTTTAAAGATTGAGAATTCAAACTCATGGAATTCGATGATATCTAAACTCGAGCTTGAACGAGAAAATATTTTGATCAAAATTTCAAACCGATTTGTTTTCTGAAAACCCATTTTCAATGCGTTCATTACCATTGAACGTAAAATTCTAGGAATTCACCTGGAATTCATTAGGTCACCTGAACCAAATCGGGTGTCAACCGTAAGAACGGTGGTTGCATAGCATGGTCGAAGAAAGGACCTTGTGCCAGACCGAAAAACTATAGGGTGATCTTTACTATTGCTCCTACAAAGGATAGTAATTGCATCCAACACATTATAGACCATAATTTAAAGCATGTCACGGGACATTGCCTTAACGGTTGCTTGTTCAACGCTTTCCTTTATAATTTTAATTTTAATTTTAATAATAAGGGTATGTTAGCGAATGTTGTAAGGGTGTAAGTCGAAATTCTGTCCGTGTAACGCTACGCTATTTTTAATCATTGTAAGTTATGTTCAACCTTTTTAAATTAATGTCTCGTAGCTAAGTTATTATTATGCTTATTTAAGCCGAAGTAATCGTGATGTTGGGCTAAATATTAAAGACGGGGTAATTGGGCTTTGTACCATAATTAGGGTTTGGACAAAAGAACGACACTTGTGGAAATTAGACTATGGGCTATTAATGGGCTTTATATTTGTTTAATTAAATGATAGTTTGTTAATTTAATATAAAGATTTACAATTGGACGTACCTATAAATAACCATATACACTCGATCGGACACGATGGGCGGGATATTTATAAGTACTAATAATCGTTCATTTAACCAGACACGGGAATGGATTAATAGTTAATGGACTTATTAAAACAGGGGTGAATTATGTACAAGGGCACTTGGCGTAATTATAGCTTAAGTCCCCAATTAGTTGGAATATTTGACTTCGGATATAAGGATAATTTGACGAGGACACTCGCACTTTATATTTATGACTGATGGACTGTTATGGACAAAAACCAGACGGACATATGGAATAATCTAGGACAAAGGACAATTAACCCATGGGAATAAACTAAAATCAACACGTCAAACATCATGATTACGGAAGTTTAAATAAACATAATTCCTTTATTTCATATTTAATTGTACTTTTAATTATCGTACTTTAATTTATTGTCATTTTATTTATCGTACTTTTTAATTATCGCAATTTTATTTATCGTCATTTTATTTATCGCACTTTTATTTATCGCAATTTCATTATCATTATTTACTTTACGTTTTAAATTAAGTTATATTTATTTTTAATATTTTACATTAGGTTTTAACTGCGACTTAAGTTTTAAAATCGACAAACCGGTCATTAAACGGTAAAAATCCCCTTTTATAATAATAATACTACTTATATATATTTATATATTTACAAATATAATTTTAAAAATATAGCGTTAAACTTGGCTAAGATCCCTGTGGAACGAATCGGATTTACTAAAAACTATACTACTGTACGATTAGGTACACTGCCTATAAGTGTTGTAGCAAAGTTTAGGTATTTCCACTCTATAAAAAAATAAATAACTTGTGTAAAATTGTATCGTATTTAATAGTATTTCGCAGTAAAAATACTACTATTTTGTACCCCTTCGCTTTAACATCAACCACCATCATCAACACCAACAGTATCATTATCACCACTAACAACAACATCCACATCCCACACCTCAACATCACAATCTGTACCTCGAACATCAACATCAACATCATACGCACCGTAGATACCAAGGAGTACCAACAACAATAAACAATGAAGTAATGATTCATAACTTCATTGGAGAGATATTCTGCGGCGATTATGTAATCTCTAAAGTCTTAGAGATTATCTATTCTAGCCTTAATCATAAATCAGATGACTGGACCGAAATGATAGAAGGAAAAGTAGAAACCCTGACAAGAATAGTGCGTGATTTACAAGCTAGACTTGTTATACAAGCGCCACCGGTAGTACCACCAATATCACCATCAGTATCACCAACACCGACATAACCTGTAGCACTGCAAGCTCCGCCAATTCCATAATCACCAACATCACCACAAATCAACAACGTGAATATTGTATCAACGAGTTATGAAGTATTAACTCATTTCCCCTGAAAAAATTATATGTATATTTTATATATATATGAATTTTGAAATCAAAATAAATCTTTTCGTACTAAGCTATTACGTGTGAATCTTAACTGGTAGGTACTACTCGGTTAGTTCATGTTACTAATATGCCATGATGTACATCCTTCGTTAATGACTTAACAATCGTTAACTATAATCTCTGCTTCAACTTAATAGATTCCATTTCATAATAAATCAAGTGTATTATTCAAATACATGTTTGATTTTACACTTTCATTTTCGATGTACTTAAAACTTTCCATAAAACATCATTCGTACCTTGCGAAACTCACAAGAATTCCACGAGCACCAACATCATTCACCGAGGAATATCAATAAGAATAGATAATGAAGTATCGATTACATTAGTGAAATATCCGCGAAGATTATGTAATCTCTAATGTTTTAGAGATTATTTATTTCTAGCTCCAAATGAGTTTAATAGTATATTAACTCATTAAATCCGTATTACATCCGAAGAAAATATACATATATATTTTCATAAAGACTGTAGTAAAATTCTCTGGTACAAAATATTACTTGTGAAACTTTTAACGGGTAGGTAATACCCGAAATATATATAAATTCACAATTAATATGGTACATTCTTCGATTCTGACTCAGCAAATCATCAACTATACTCACTACTTTCACAATGATATACATTCTTTCCTAGAAATCGAAATAACCATTCGCATCCAAATTTGATTACATATTCTGATTTTGAAAAATCAGAATCCAAGCCAAGATTTAACAGAAAACATCACCCTTAAATTTTTACATCTTTCAAATGCCATACTTTGAATTCAAAACTGTACTAGAATATTGAAATGTCCTGTTCATATTGATTATAAACATTCCATATTAATTGATTTCGTTGCGAGGTTTTGACCTCTATATGAGACGTTTTTCAAAGACTGCATTCATTTTTAAAACAACCATAACCTTTATTTTATCTATAAAGGTTTAAAAAGCGTTACGTAGATTATCAAGTAATGATAATCTAAAATATATCGTTTACACATGACCATTACATAATGGTTTAAAATAAGAATATATTACATCAAAAATAAGTTTCTTGAATGCAGTTTTTACATAATATCATACAAGCACGGACTCCAAATCTTGTCCTTATTTTAGTATGCAACAGCGGAAGCTCTTAATAATCACCTGAGAATAAACATGCTTTAAACGTCAACAAAAATGTTGGTGAGTTATAGGTTTAACCTATATATTTATAAATTGAAATAATAGACCACAAGATTTCATATTTTAATACATCCCATGCATAGAGATAAAAATCATTCATACGGTGAACACCTGGTAACCGACATTAACAAGATGCATATAGAATATTCCCATCATTTCGGGACACCCATCGGACATGATAATTTCGAAGTACTAACGCATTCCAAATTCCAGAATGGGGCTTGTTGGGCCCGATAGATCTATCTTTAGGATTTGCGTCAATTTGGGGGTCTGTTCCCAAATTCTTAGGCTACCAAGCTAAAAAGGGGCATATTCGGCTTCGATCATTCACCCATATAAAGTAGTTTCATTTACTTGTATCTATTTCGTAAAACATTTATAAATTTGCATGTATTCTCATCCCAAAATATTAGATTTTAAAAGTGGGACTATAACTCACTTTCACAGATTTTTACTTCATCGGGAAGTAAGACTTGGCCACTGGTCGATTCACGAACCTATAACAAATATGTACATATATATCAAAGTATGTTCAAAATATATTTACAACATTTTTGATAGGTTTTAATGTTTTAAGTTTATTAAATCAGCTGTCCTCGTTAGTAACCTACAACTAGTTGTCCATAGTTAGATGTACAGAAAATAAATTGATATATATTATCTTGACCCAATCCACGACCCAGTGTATATACGTCTCAGGCTAGATCACAACTCAAAGTATATATATTTTTGGAATCAACCTCAACCCTGTATAGCTAACTCCAACATTACTGCATATAGAGTGTCTATGGTTGTTCCAAATAATATATATAGATGGGTCGATATGATATGTCGAAACATTTGCATACGTGTCTATGGTATCCCAAGAATACATAATATATTAGAATACATGTATAATACAATACAAGTTAGCTATGATATGATTTGTATAGAATTGTTACAATATTTCCCGTAGCTACAACAATCAAAAAATATCCAATCTTGTTTTACCCATAACTTCTTCGTTTTAAATCCGTTTTGAGTGAATCAAATTACTATGGTTTTATATTGAACTCTATTTTATGAATCAAAACAGAAAAAGTATAGGTTTATAGTTGGAAATATAAGTTACAAGTCATTTTTGTAAGAGTAGTCATTTCAGTCGAAAGAACGACGTCTTGATGACCATTTTAAAAAATATACTTCCACTTTGAGTTTAACCATGATTTTTGGATATAGTTTCATGTTCATAAGAAAAATCATTTTCCCAGAAGAACAACTTTTAAATCAAATTTTATCATAGTTTTTAATTAACTAACCCAAAACAGCCCGCTGTGTTACTATGACGGCGTATATCCAGTTTTACGGTGTTTTTTGTGTTTCCCTGTTTTAAAACATTAAGTTAGCATATCATATAGATATAGAAGATGTATTTAGTTGATTTTAAAAGTCAAGTTAGAAGAATTAACTTTTGTTTGCGAACAAGTTTAGAATTAACTAAACTATGTTCTAGTGATTTCAAGTTTAAACCTTCGAATAAGGTAGTTTTATATATATGAATCGAATGATGTTATGAACATCATTACTACCTCAGGTTTTGTGGATAAACCTACTAGAAATTAGAAAAGTAGATCTAGCTTTAAAGGATCCTTGGATGGCTTGAAAGTTCTTGAAGCAAAATCATGACACGAAAACAAGTTCAAGTAAGATTTCCACTCGAAATAAGATTGTTAAAGTTATATAAATTGAAACAAAGTTTGAATACGAGTATTACCTTATATTAGAAAGATATTTTACTGTAAATAAGAAAGATTTCTTGAGGTTGGATGATCACTTTACAAGATTGGAAGTAAGCTAGCAAACTTGGAAGTATTCTTGATTTTATGAAACTAGAACTTATAGAATTTATGAAGAACACTTAGAATTTGAAGATAGAACTTGAGAGAGATCAATTAGATGAAGAAAATTGAAGAATGGAAGTGTTTATAGGTGTTTTTGGTCGTTGGTATATGGATTAGATATAAAGGATGTGTAATTTTGTTTACATGTAAATAAGTCATGAATGATTACTAATATTTTTGTAATTTTATGAGATATTTCATGCTAGTTGCCAAATGATGGTTCCCACATGTGTTAGGTGAATCACATGGGCTGCTAAGAGCTGATCATTGGAGTGTATTAACCAATAGTACATACATCTAAAAGTTATGTATTGTACGAGTACGAATACGGGTGCATACGAGTAAAATTGTTGATGAAACTGAATGAGGATGTAATTGTAAGCATTTTTGTTAAGTAGAAGTATTTTGATAAGTGTCTTGAAGTCTTTCAAAAGTGTATGAATACATATTAAAACACTACGTGTATATACATTTTAACTGAGTCGTTAAGTCATCGTTAGTCGTTACATGTAAGTGTTGTTTTGAAACCTTTAGGTTAACGATCTTGTTAAATGTTGTTAACCCATTGTTTATTATATCTAAAGAGATGTTAAATTATTACATTATCATGATATTAATATATATTAATATATCTTAGTATGATATATATACAGTTAAATGTTGTTACAACGATAATCGTTACATATATGTCTCGTTTCAAAATCATTAAGTTAGTAGTCTTGTTTTTTTACATATGTAGTTCATTGGTAATATACTTAATGATATTTTTACTTATCATAGTATCATGTTAACTATATATATATATATATATATATATATATATATATATATATATATATATATATATATATATATATATATATATATATATATATATCCATATATATGACATCATATAGTTTTTACAAGTTTTAACGTTCGTGAATCACCGGTCAACTTGGGTGGTCAATTGTCTATATGAAACCTATTTCAATTAATCACGTCTTAAAAAGTTTGATTGCTTAATATGTTGGAAACACTTAATCATATAAATATCAATTTTATTTAATATATATAAACATGGAAAAGTTCGGGTCACTACAAATATCATATGTATACATATAACATTCATCTCTTAGAATTATGAGCTTTCATTCTGAAATTCTGAAAAGTAACCAGTCTACGAATCAATACTCTGAATGTTGAAAAAGCTGATCAAGCAGCAAAAACTGTAAACGACTTTAACAGTTGAAAGTTTGATGATAAAGAATAGTGTGTTGGCAAAGCTCAGAAAAATTGGAACTGGAAAACGGATTGAGCAAACCATGAAGGAGGCTGTGGACAAATCACAAAGACTAAACCTGCCTTTAAAGAATTCAAATGATTCAGTATCTGCTGAAGTCATTAACGAATACCTTGCTTCTGACTCTAAACCTTTACGGACAAATCTTCTTTATCATCTTTCGATATTAGAAATTCTAAGATATCATCGTATCTTTCATTATAAATATCCTTGATATTTTTGGAGATATATTCATAACTATTCTTATCTGAAATCATTTATCTCTTCGCGTTATCTGTGTTATATCATAAAGGAAACTGTTTTAGTTTCTAAATTCTGAAAAATTCGAATTTAAAATATGAATGTTTTTGAAGTAGTGTTTGGAATTGAAGCATGAGTTAGTATAATATAATGACACTTGATCAACGTGATTATATTACAGTTAGTCATGCTGAGTTTCTAATTGAACGTGATGATTCACAGACCATAACGTCATCATGTGCCATGTTACATGACTCTTACATTCTACCTAATCTCCAAACATATCGAGAACATATCTTCCTGATAGTTCTATCTTTTCTCTTGAATTCTGGTAATTTAACTAATCAAGATCGTGCTATTACAATTTCTCTCTCAGAACATTAGTTATGTTCATTCCAAATTTCATACCTACGAATTCTGGACCATTACTTGCTGTGCTTAATGGCAAGAAGAGAAAACAAAAGCATGAAGCTCCGAAATAGAAATGGGAGTATAAATCGCAGTAAATAGGAGAGAGCATTAACTGTGGATGTCAAGACAGAAGCAGTGACTCCGAAATATAAGGGAAGATATAAAGCCCAACAACAACCTATAAATTACAAACCGTGTATATCGATGCGTATAGCAATATAAAGACACGGGAGAACTAAAAATACTATAAACCCAAGAGCATAATAGAAGTAAATAGATTCCTTAGGCGGCAAATGAAAAAGAAGAATGACAGATATGAAAGTTAGGAGTATATCAAGGATCAGAACTGGATGAAGCATATTGACGAATGCTTTAAAGTATGAATTGATGGAGAAAGAATAGAAGGTATGAGCTGTGGAAATAAGGAAACGAAGGGAGTGGATTTATAGTAAAATATCTGACAGAGCAATCAAAATAGATTATTGCATTTAACCAAAGAAGATCCTAATCTCCTTAATTACCGAAGAATCAAATCTTATTTAAATTTCGAAGATTTTCTTTAATTTCCTTGAATTTCGGAAATCAACCGTGATTATGTCACCGGTTAAGACGAATCTGCATTACTCATCTCAATCTTTTGTGATAGCTTCATTCGTACTCTTCGCATGATTGATTTGTTTTATCTATATTACTCAATGGTGATAAAACTCTACTTTTCAACTCATATGAGTCATGAAAACATACTTATTGACAGCCATGACGATCCTAATCAAATTTTGGGACGAAATTTCTTTAACGGGTAGGTACTGTGACGACCCAAAAATTTTCGACCAAATTTAAACTTAATCTTTATATGATTTCGACACGGTAATCAAACTCTGTAATGTTGAGTCTCAAAAGTTTTGGAACTATATTCATGTAATCAATTACCTTTCGACTACTCTATGATTCACGAACATTAATTGTAAATAGATATATATATATATATATATATATATATATATATATATATATATATATATATATATATATATATATATATATATATATATATATATATAGTGGTAGGATCAAGAGGGAAGTAACCATTCGGGGGGAAGCGGGGGGAAGCAAAAACTTTTTTTTCTTTCTTTTATTTTTTGACAAAAACTTTGTTCACGAACATTATAGATGAGATGAAAATATGAACATTAATAGAGACACTTTGTGATAAATGTTTTTATTTTGGCGGGAAAACGCTCGAAGAAGTAATATATAACAATTATCGTGTTTTTCGAGCGTATTTTGAGGTTTTAGCTATTGGGGTTTAGATATTACGGTTTAGATATTAGGGTTTATAGGGTTTAGATATTAGGGTTTAGAAATTTTGGGTTTAGGGTTTAGATTTAGGGTTAAGATTTAGGATTTAGATTGAGCTTTTAACACGAACGGTTTAGAGTTTAGGGTTTAGGGTTTGGTGTTTTGGGTTTATGGAATAAACCCTAAACCTAAACCCTAAACCCTAAACTCTAAATCAGGCTAAATTTTACTTCACAAAACATGAAGAAAAAAAACGTTCATATTCTTCACGAACAATATTATCTTGAATGTTATTTTTGTCGATCGTTTTCCCACCTAAATAATAACATTCATCACGAAGTGTCTCTTCTAAATGTTCATATTTTCGTGTGATCTTGATGCCGGAAAAAAAATTCAAAAAAAACGAATTTTTTTTTTTGCTTCCCCCCGATTCTCCTCGATTGGTTACTTCCCCATTGATCCTGCCCCTATATATATATATATATATATATATATATATATATATATATATATATATATATATATATATATATATATATATATATATATATATATATATATATATATATATTTGTGTGTGTGTGTGTGTGTGTATGTGTGTGTGTGTATAATAAATTAAGAAATGTTAATAAAACATTAAACGATTTGATTGATATGAAAATAATGAAATACATTATGATTTAGAAACATTAACGAAATGTTAAACGTATAACGTTATACTTATTTGTTTCAGATAAATATCTAAGTAATAAAATGTGTTATGTAAAAACGTGTTTTAAAACTTTAAGATTAGTAAAAATATTATTAACTTTTAATATAAGGATATATATGAGATTTCAAATTTATTTAGTAAACAACGAGAACACATTCGGTTGACATTAGATTATGATTAGACACAGTTAAATAAGAAGATTTGAAGACGTAAATAACCAACACGTTCAAATGTACAGATTATACATTCCTGAATGATAATATATGTTTTATAACGTGATAAAATATAATATAAACTTAAATTTAAAACGATTTGTAATAAAGTCTTAATATATTATTAAATGTATTTTAATAAATAACGAGAAGGTAATTTAAAGAAGCAAATGACCAAAACACTCGAACGTACAAGTTACACTCTGAGTAATATAGTTTATCAATGAATTAAGTCTAGATATTGACACAAGTACTAGTCACAAAACGTAAAGTACGAAATATTTAAGCGTACGAAGTAACATTCGAGAAACCGGAACCGAGACATAAAACGGGCGTAAATGTACGAGACAACGGAGGTAAAATTACAAGTCAACTATGCACAAGAATATAATATAATATATATATAATTATATAAGTTATATATATATTATATATAATAATTAATTATGTCGACAAGCTAGTGAACAAAAATCTCTGAGCTGGAAATGCGCACCTTCGCGATCGCGGAGCTGTAAGGCATAAATGCTTCGCGATCGCGGAGCCGTCTGTCTCACAAATGTCTATAAAAGCCAACGAATTCAGTCGATGAAATATATTTTTTTTTATTTCTTTCTCTGATCAATATTGATATATTTATATTTATATTTATAATTATAATTTTAATTTGAGTTTAATAATAATAAAGTATATACGAGAGTGTTTTTAATTCGGGTTTCAAACCGTTTTAAACTAAGGAAATATTGGGTATTGTTCGGGGTATTGTTCTTGAATCCAAGACCAACCACTATCTTTACGTCTACGTACTTTCTTGCAATATTGAATCACAATATTGATATGTGAGTATTCATATCTTATCTTCTATATATTAATAAGGTATCCATGTCTAGTGCTCGAGTATATATGTTTATGCATGCTTGTATGCTAAATGTCGTCGTTAGATAGTTTTATGATGAATCACGAATTTAATACATGTACTACCGATATAAAGTATATTATATGCATGTTGTTGGAAAGCTGGCGAAAAATTAATAACTTTTCATTTAGAAATCGCGTGATTTCAATGAACAGATTAAAAGATATGGTCAACTGAATTATGTTTGAAGTTAATTGAAATTGTGTTTGAAACTGCAAATTAATATTTAAACAACTTGTCTATGAGATTGATAAATTAGATTTTTAGACATTACTAATCGAGTAAATAAATTTCTATATAAGGCACGTCTCGTTTTTGTTGAACAATTATCAAAGTTGACTGTCTTATCATGTTTTAAAACTTTATAAACACTATAATCTGATTTTGCAAGTATTGAAAAACTATGTGAAATAATAAAATATTTTTGATTGCCATGATAATTCAAATATAATATAGCTCCTGAAATAAATAATATTTTGAGTTTGATAAATTATAAATTCGTTCAATTATCAAGACTTATATTATGTTAATATAATAAACATGTATAGATTTAAAGATCATATTGGGTCAGGTTGACTTTTGAGATGACTTTTGTTAACTTTTGCATGTCGGTCTCGAGCATTAGGATTGTGATACACTATGACTTGACCTAGCTTGTTAGATATTTATTGACCAACATATATTCTCTAGGTTGAGATCTACGGTTACTTTGCATTTCGAGTTTCGGTCACATTTCGGTGAATGAATTTATGTGCTGCTAAGGTGAGTTTCATTTGTTCCCTTTTTAATTGCTTTTGCAATCTGTATTTTTGGGCTGAGGATACATGCACTTTATTTTAAACGCAATGGATACAAGTACATACTAAATTCTACACCGAGTTTGAACCGAAAATCCCTTAGCTTTGGTAACTATTACCTGCCGGTTATAAGAACTGGTGAGCGCGAATAGTTGTATATAGATCCATAGGGCTTGACATCCCCGTCTGTTCTAGGTATAGAAATCCTAGCCTGAACTATAAAACAGACGTATGCTATTTGAGTTTAGTACACGTTGGTTTGCGTGTATTGTACATGTTGGTTGCATGTATGTTAAAACAGGGGTACTTATTATATATACGTTAAAGTTTAGTTACCAAGGTGCTCAATCTTGTAGAATATTTTGATAAACGTTTCTAGATGAAACAACTGAAATCTTGTGATCCACCTTTATATACAGATTATGCGCAACATTAAAACTATGAACTCACCAACCTTTGTGTTGACACTTTTAAGCATGTTTATTCTCAGGTTCCTAGAAGTCTTCCGCTGTTTGCTTGTATGTTATACAAGCTATGTGCATGGAGTCATACATGCTTTATTCGAGAAAACGTTGCATTCACAAAATCATCACCATGTATCTTATTTTGACTGCATTATCAACGGATGTAGTATTGTAAACTATTATTTACGGTGATTGTCTATATGTAGAAATCATCAAATGTCAAAAACCTTGGAATTAGATATTCAGTTATGGTGTGCCTTTTCAAAAGAATGTAATGTTTACAAAACATATCATGTAGAAGTCAGTACCTCACTGTGAAATCGATGAATGATGTATTCGTCCAAATGGATTTGGACGGGTCATCACAATCTAACAAAAATGTCAGATTCGGTATCTGGTTCGGTACTGTAGCAGATTCTGTATAGATTCTGTACTGTAACAGATTCGGTAAACCAGATTCTGTATCAGAAACTGATCAGAAATACAAGTAATACACCCAGATTCAGTATAGATTCGGTATCTGACTCGGTAGTCAGATTCTGTATGAATTTGAATTCAAACACAATCTAATTCCTTTGAATTAGATTCTGTAACCTTGCTGCACAAGGAAACAAGTTAGTATCACACAAAATATCAAAGATACCGAATGTATAGGATACCGAATGTCAACTGTAACAGTTGACAATACCGAGTCTAAGTATGAAAACTTAGAAATTCTACAGAATCCTTTCTCAAACCACACCAATTAGCTGCGTATGATCAAACCGAATGTGATAGAATCATAAACACACCACAATTTGCAACACTAATTGAGAATTAACAACTTTGAAGCAGATTCGGTATGGCAGTTACGATACCGAATGTATATCAAATCTTCAAAACTTGAAGAATTGATGAAATTAAACCGTCAGAAATGTGATTAAACACCTCACGATCACAACTGAAACCTTAAACCTTTACTAAAATACAGAATCAAGCTGGAATTGGTGAATACCGAGAGTTTTAACCACGAACTCTAAAAATCAACTTGATTCTTCATAATTGATGTTAAAAAGCTGTAATGATGATCGAAACTCTTTCTAATCAACCTAGTACACCTTCGCTGAACTTATCACAAGAATCTGAACGTCAGATTATCAAATTCGATTATATCGAATCTGATTCAATATACCGAGAGTGCTCAGATTCTGTAATCTTCAATCTCTGGATCGATCTAGTGATGTAATATCACTCCCTGGAGGCTCTGATGCCAAATGATAGGTCAGATGATGTTGAGATTAGAAGAAGAGACAAGTTAGAATGAGATTCGGTAAAGATGAAGGAGACTCGGTATGAGAGAGAATCAATAAGATTTACATTCCACAGCTTCTAGAACTCGTTTACAATGCAATGGCTATCTAATTAGGACTACTTAGGTTCTTTATATAGCCCTCTTCTAATGAACCTTCATTTAAGCTTATTTCACATTAACACTATACAACTTCGGGGTCCTAACAACAACATCCATTAGTATTCAAGATTTCAAGGCTAGCCCAACGAATGGTATCGTCAACATCGAACTTAATTCCTATCCATCCCAATAAATGTGGTATCGTCAACATCGAACTTAAACCCACATATGAGGTATCATCAACATCAAACTTAAACCCTCATCGAATGAATTAATGTGGTATCGTCAACATCAAACTTAAACCCACATATGAGGTATCGTCAACATCAAACTTAAACCCTCATCGAATGTCACTACAATAGTGGTATGGCTTCGTCAACATCGAACTTTAAATCCATACATGAGGTATCGTCAACATCGAACTTTAACCCTCATCAACAAATAATATACTCTATGATATGGTATCGTCAACATCGAACTTAAACCCATACCCCACAAGCAAATAAATCATATACATACATATATAATTATTCCACTCACCTCAACGCCTTCGGTGAATTAGAAATCAACCTTTGAACCTTCAATGTAACGTACCTATTACATTATGTATATAATTAACATACAACTTGTTGGACTAAACACCAACAATTTACTCATGTGCATTTAATGACTTAATTGCATTAAATGACTCATTTATCCAAAACCGCCCATTCGAGGCCAAGACTCATCATTAATCACTAAATGCTAGTGATTAAAGTCTAATAACACCAACTAACACAATTTAGGGTATTTCCATACCCATCTTGCCCAACTAGGTCAACCATTACCCATTTGACCCATTTTAACATCAAGGCTCATGATTTGGTCAAACTTGAACCCATTTACAAAACCTTTCTCTAACACATAAGTGTGTTAGTGATTAATCAACACAATTAACTCTATAAACACCAATTTACATGACCAAACCCTAGATTACAACTCTTAGGGTTTCCTTACATCTATTTTAACCCAAATTCACCCATTTATCCCCCAAATGGGTCTTACAAGTCTTAAATGAACAAACCCTAGCCATAAATCAAATTAAACTTAAAACTCGGAGTTAAAACTTACCAACACTATCACAACGTAGCTAGAGATGTAGGGAACAACTTTAAAACTTGGACTTAGGCGAGATTTGGTCTTCTTCTTCCCTAAAGTGAGCTCTCTCTCACTAAAACTCTATTTCTCCCTCTCTAAATTGAATGTGAGTAGATGAGGGAGTGTTAAATGAAGTTAGGATAAGCATGAACCAGTTTTTAAGATCCCCAAACCGTCCACAAAGTGAAAAGACCAAAACACCCCCAAAGATGCCTTTAAAAATGGGTTATAAAAGTCAACTCAGTGACTCTGTCGCGCTTCCTGATATCCTGTCGTGTCTCGCGACCACCAGGACGCGATACATCACACTCATACGCGACAAAGTGGTCAGGTGAGAGGGTTTCGAGCAGTCGCTTTTTGAACCAAACTGTCACGTTTTGCGACACACCAACTCGCGATGAAACCCCCTGGAATGTGACATTTTACCTGATTTACACCAAACTCAATTTAAAATCAAATAACCACACATGCAAATGAGCATAAATGTTCTAAGGGTCAAATACGTACCTTAGGACATGTGCGATGAAAAATGGGGTGTTACAGTGCTTCGATTCTATTGATTTCGTTCTGATTTACAATTTTGAGTTCAATTTAGGTCAAAATTGACGCTATTGAAGAAATTAGTATCAGAAATTGAAGGTATTCAATTACGAAATCATGGTGATTATCGGTGAAGGTGTTGACATCAATGTACAAAATGTGCAAAATACTGTTAATGATCCGTTGTATCTGGCGAATTCAGATCATCCAGGAATGACGTTGACTAATACTCCATTTAAAGGAGGCAATTTCCTCGGATGGAGCCGCGCGATCAATATGGCACTTGGTGCTAAGCTAAAGCTAGGGTTCATAGATGGAACTCTATCTAAGCCAACTGTCACTGATGCTGATTTTCAGAGATGGACTAGGTATGCTTATATGGTAATCTGCTGGATACTCAACTCTATGGTTGCTGAATTGTCAGAATCCTTCCTTTATACCACTTCTGCTCATGGCTTATGGAAGGAATTGGCAGAAAGATATGGACAAAGTAATGCTCCATTGATCTATCGAGTTGAAAGAGAACTAAGCAAAGTCTTACAAGGTAATCTCACTATAGTTGCTTATTATAACAAGTTGAAACATTTTTGGGATGAATTACATAGTTTGAATGGTGTTCCTGTATGCACTTGTGGTAGAATGAGAGAATGTGGATGTGGTATAACTGAAAAGTTTATTAAGATTGATAGCAGGTCTAAGCTAATCCAGTTTCTTATGAAGCTAAATGATGAATATGAACCTGTTAGAAATCAAATTCTCTCAATGGATCCTTTACCAAATGTCAATAAGGCATATTATATTGTGCAACAAGTGGAAAGGCAGAAACAGGTTACACATCATGAGATTGATCATACAGCTTTCTTTGCTAATCACAATAACTAAGGATAATAAGGAAGATAAAAAAATGTACTTTTTGTAATCAAGAAAGACATGTGTTTGACCAGTATTTTGAGAGAATTGGCTATCCAGATTGGTACAAAGGGAAGAAGGTCAAGAAGTTTGGAAAAGTTGATGGAATGGTAAACACAGATTATGGTGGGCATATGTACAGAGATACACCTTTTGACTTTGAATGTGAAAATGAAGTCAATGTGGACAAGGTGAATTTGGATCAGAAGTTGGTGAATGTTGTGTGTCAAGAGATGATGAAAATGTTCAAAGGTAAGAATGTTGACCAAGATGGTGCAAGTACCTCAAGGCCCCATGCAGGTATGACTTTTCAGGCTTCTTTATGGGAATTAACCAAAGTTCATGTTGACTTTGATTCTAAGAAAGATTGGACAATAGATACTGCAGCTTCTGATCATATGTCACCAAATATACAACTGTTTCAGTCCATTAGGATTCTTAAAAGACCTATAAAGATAAATTTGCTAGATGGTCACAGTAAATGGGTAAATAAAGTAGGAAGAGTGCAAATCACACCTACTTTGATACTGTCTGATGTCTTTATGTTCCAGAATTCAAAATTAATTTGCTATCTGTTGGCAAGTTACTAAAAGCACAATTTTTCATAGCCATTTTCTTCCCTACTTGGTTTGTGTTTCAGGACCCTTCAATTAAGCAAATTGTTGCTGCTGGAGAAGGGTTCAATAACCTCTACATATGCAAGTCATCTATCACTGCTCCTTCGAATGAATCTTACCTTACTTTGACTTCCTTTGTAAATAGTGTTCTTTTGAATAATTCTCCTGATATATCAGTTGAGAAATTTCATTCTAGATTAGGACACTCCTCTGTTTCAAAACTCATTCATGTGACAGATTGTAATCAAGCTAATGTTTCAGAATTCTTTTGTGATACTTGTTTTCTTGCAAAATCACATAGACTGCCATTTCCTGCTAGTCAAAGTAGGTCAACTGTAGCTTTTAACTTGCTTCATGTTGACCTTTGGGGTCCATATAAGTATCCTGCATTGAATGGTGCACATTATTTCCTTACTATTATTGATGATTACACAAGGTGTACTTGAACCTATTTGATTCATAATAAAGATATAGTATGTTCTGTGCTATCTGGTTTCTTCCATTATATTGGTAATTACTTTAATGCTAAGCCCAAGTTCATTAGATCAGACAATGGGACAGAAATAGTCAATAAATTGTGTTCTGAACTATTCAAATCCAAAGGGATAGTTCATCAAAGATCCATGATTTATACTCCACAGCAGAATGGAGTAGTGGAAAGGAAACACAGACACTTATTAGATACTACCAGGGCAATCAAAATTCATGCAAGTTTGCCTAACAAATTCTGAGGAGACTATGTTCTTGCTGCAACATATCTAATAAATAAAATGCCAATGAAAATTTTGGGATGGAAGTCCCCCTTATGAAATGTTACACAAGAAACCTCCAAGTTATGATCATCTAAGGACTATTGGATGTTTATGTTAGGCAAATATACCTAAATATCATAGAGACAAGTTTCAAGCTAGAGGAATCAAATGTGTTCTAATTGGTTATCCACCAGGTCAAATGGGGTACAAGTTGTATTCCCTTGATACAAAAGAAATCTTGCAGAGATGTAATCTTTCAAGAAGATGTATTCCCTTTTTAAAGAACAGATAACACAACCAGTTAACAAATGTGATGACTTACCAATGGTTACTATATCAGCTGAGGATGATCTTGTGACAACTGATGATATTGGTATTACTACACCAACTGTAGTGATACCAACTAAACCTAATGTCATACATGAAGAAATAAATGTACCACTAAGGAGGTCAGAAAGGAATATACAAAAACCTATTTGGTTAAATGATTATATTCAACCACAGAAGAAGGTTAATGCAGTTATCAAGACTTGCTATCCATTGTTTTCAAAAAAATGAATTTCAGGAATATCTAAAAGATTATGTTGTATCTCTATTCAGTGTGTTGCAATCTGATGAACCCTCCACTTATCAACAAGCTGCTTCTCATCCTGGCTGGACTACAGCTAAGAAGAAAGAAATTATGGCTTTGGAAAATAATGAAACCTGGGAGTTAACAACTTTACCTACATGTCAAAAGGCTATTTCTTCAAAGTGGGTGTACAAAACAAAGTACAATCCTGATGGAACAGTTGAAAGATTAAAGTCTAGACTAGTGGTAAAAGGTTTTAACCAAAAAGAAGGGGTTGATTACAAACATACCTTTTTCCCTGTAGCAAAAACAGCTACAGTCAGAGTAGTTATAGCCATAGCTACTGCAAAAGCTGGCTTATACATCAATTGGATGTAAATAATGCCTTTTTTCATGGATATGTATAAGAAGACATATACATGTTACCACCAGAAGGATACACTAAGCTGAGGCAGGGCAGGTATGCAAACTCAACAAATCATTGTATGGCTTGAAACAAGCTTCCAGACAATGAAATCATGAATTAAATAAATACTTGGTTATTTTGGGATTTGTTCAATCCAAACATGATTATTCATTATTTGTTAAAGAATGCAATGGCCAATTTACAATTGCTTTGGTATATGTGGATGACATTTTACTTACTGGAGGCTCAGAAGAAGAAATTAAAAAGGTTAAAGCTGCTTTAGATTCAAAGTTTACCATTAAAGATTTGGGCTTGGCTAGGTATTTCTTGGAAATCGAATTGTGCAAAGCTAAAAATGGAACCTACCTGCATCAAAGAAAATATATTCTTGATTTGCTAAAGGATTCTGGATTGACAGCTAGTAAACCTACTACTTCACCTTTACCAACTAATTTGAAATTGTCATTAGAAAAAGGGAAAATTTTGCTTAATCCAGATTCTTACAGAAGACTAGTGGGGCGTTTATTATATCTTTCAATGACAAGGCCAGACATATCCTATTATGTGCAACATTTAAGTCAAATTATGTCTGCACCCACAGATGCTCATATGCATGCAGCTATCCATTTACTCAGATACTTAAAGGGGTCAATTTCTAAAGGCCTATTCTATCCAGTTCAACCAATCTTAAAGGTTGCTGGTTTCTCTGATGCTAATTGGGCATCCTGTCTTATGAAAAGGAAATCATTGACTGGATACTGTATCTTCTTGGGTCATTCCTTAGTCTCGTGGAAAACAAAGAAACAAGTTACAGTATCACGTTCTTCAACAGAAGCTGAGTATCGTAGTATGGCTTCTACTACCTGTGAGCTAGTTTGGTTGACATATTTGTTGAAAGATTTGCATATCAATGTTCAAGTTCCAATCACACTTTTTTGTGACAACAAAGCAGCACAACAAATAGTTGCGAATCCTTGTTTTCATGAACGCACGAAACATTTAGATATTGATTGTCACTTTACAAGAGATAAAATTCAAGAGGGATTCCTGCAAATTGCTTATACACATACACATTTGCAGCTTGCTGACATCATGACTAAAGCATTAAGTGGCAGGCAGCATTCGTTTCTTTCAAGCAAGTTGGGTTTTGAAGACCTTCCAACTTGAGAGGAGGATATTGAACATTATACGAAGTTTGTAGTTTGAACCATTTGTGTCAAGTTATAAAGTAGAGGGTAGTAGAATATAAATATATTTAAGTTTGTTATTAGGTTGTTAAGAGTTGTTTAGTTGGCAGTTAGTTTGGATTAGCATATATACACGATTGTAACAGAATTCATGTAATCAATACAATCAGTATAATTATTTTTACATAATTTTGCTTCCGTTCAACAAAAATGTTGTTGTCTACAGTTGATCATAGTTGCAATGTAAATGCCCAAATAAAAAATGCAGAAGTATACGAACCAGAAGGTGATATATCTACCAACATTTTTACTACATCCACCATAAAGTATGCATTAACATGTTGTACATTACAATCTGTTAATGCACAGTTATGGTGGATGTAGTAAAAATTATGGTTGATATATCAATACCCATACGAACCTATGATTTCCCCACATGATCATTCATAACACACATTGTTAAGAGAGAAGTAGAGGAAGATGTAGGCTACGCTACCGATTGGATATTTTACTTGTTTGGGTTTATTTAAGAAATACCTCTAATACAATGTTAAATTGGAGATTGTATTAACACCGATAATCGTTAAGAGAACATACAATACATACTATAAAAGATAATAACTCTACAAAAATAAAGTGGGCGGAGCCCAATACTAGATCGGTCATGGACTAGCAAAGACCAGAAATATAATTAGTCTAATACACGTACATATCATTTAACTCATCCAACTTATTAAATAAAAGGTAGTGTTCTCGATAACTAGATGAAGAATAGCAACAAACAAATAAACTCTTTTTTTGATAAGTGTTCAATTCATGCAATGCATACTTTATACACAGATTTTACAATATATAAACGTAGCTAGAAAGAAAGGTTCAATCAAGAAATCTAATTCAGAAAATATATACCTTTGGGCGTTGGATATGATCATGGAATTATGAAGAAAAGGATTTGAAGGGGTTCCAAAGTTGAAGAGAACACATGTATGGGATGTATGAATTGAAACCATAGGAAAGGCGCTAAATTGCATATTATCTTCTCTTTTTTGGGATCGTCTTCCCTTCGAAACAAAAAAGTTACAAACATTACCCCTCGAGTATTAGTGTATGTTGATTATGATCCTTTAACTTCTAATTATGCACCAATTATTTTCGATTTCGGAAATTATTTCATTTAGTCCCTCGATGATGTGTTTTCTGTATCCCACATTAATTTTTTTTCGAAAGGCAAACACACACACACACATATACACGAATTTAAACACGAATATATACATTGTTTCAAAAAAAAAAAACATATGTATCGGCAGGGACATGTTAGCCCTGTGTTGACTTTGTCAACCCATTCAGCGGTCCCCGGTAGCCCACTGTACATTCCCACCCCAGGACTCGAATCCCCAACCTATAGGTTGAAAGGGTCACTTCGAAACCGTTAGGCAAATGACACTTTGGTGTATCCCACATTAATCAAATGTAGATGAGATAATGAGTATGTTAGTGCCAGAGGCGGAGCCACTATAGGTCATTCGGGTCAGACGTTTTTGAGGATTGAATTTTTTTACGCATTCATATATAAATTTAAGAAGATCCACTAAATGTGATTAGTTTGTATAACTCTATACCTCGCAGTTGATCAAGTTTAAACTCGGATTCTTATTAATCTCTCTAATAAGACTCGATCTGATTTAGTTTGTATGGATGTACCTCGCAACTGATCTAGTTAAAATTTTGATTGTTGTATACTTGTATTTAAAACATCTTCAAACTAAATATTACATGTTTTAATCATGTCATTTAAATTAAATTCATTGTATTTCTGCTGATATTGTTCCAGTCTTACCTATCTATCTCAACATAACAAATGCTCTTTGACATTGACATAATAATTGTGCTTCGTAGGACTACAAAAGAACAATTATTTTCACTCTAAAGTTACATTTAAGCTGACAAGTACCCAGTAACACAACCACTTGATTAGAAATATCATCATATCTGAGTAATAGTTAGGATGATGACATGTACACAACCATTTTTTACACATACACAATCAAACATGTTTTATAATGTTGTACTGAACAACACTGTAAAGCATATATTTGGTTGTGTATGTGTAGAAATTAGTTGGGTACATATCAATCCCGTAATAGTTACCTTCTTAGTAGTGACCCCCACCATTTGGAATACTTTAAGTTGCACATGATGACATTTCATAATGTTTTGTATAGAAAAAGCCAAGCTCATATTCTAAAATGGCAAAAAAAAAAAAAAAAAAAAAAAAAAAAGAGAGGTGGCAAATCAGAAAGAGATGTTGGTTCAATAATTGTCCTAATGGCTACTTTTTAGGCACTCCAAGTTTGACCAAAAAGTCAGTAAGTCACAAACTAATGTCCAACGAAGTATATAAAATTATTATTCCCTTGCTCGGTTTCAACTTGTAAAAGTTTTGCCAGACTTGGTTTGAAACATATAAAAATAAGCCAGAATCATTTGCATGTTCGGCTAAAACTTCGGTGACAAAGGTGGATGATTGGTTTGCCGATAATGGTTCGAACATTCGGTCCCCAAATAACAAGAAAATTCCGATGTCTTCGGATGTAGGAACTTCTAAGATGTAGGAAACTAACGTGGTGGATGGTTTTGTTGGATGTTCAAATAAGTTAAAGGATAGAGGGGTTGAAGACGACATCGATTTTGGAGAAGCACTACAAAACTGTTGGTGATTTAATGCTTTAAGAAAACAATTTTCTAATCAATTATAATTATGTTCACAAACATATAATAATAATAATAATAATAATAATAATAATAATAATAATAGCGGAATCGTTTTAATTAATACAACAATCACAGAGTCGGATCCAAATGTATTATACGGCTAACAATAAATTATAATCAATAAGAAATAAGTTGTACATCTTTTTGAAGACCACAAAATGATGAAGAGAAATATCTCTTTCAAAACTATCGTTTGTCTGATTGAGAGAAATCTACGATAAAAAATGATCGTCTTACACTTCAAATAATGTCAATTGAATATGAATATGCGTGTCACAACTAAACTATTGATTAATTTATTATTGAAACCAATGTATTAATCAAACATGAAATGAATAGAATACACGTGTGTGTATTTTGTTTAACCACAACCAAAACAATCATCATCAAAAACCGAAAGACAATTGGGCTTATTCGAAAAAAAAACAAAACCAAATAAAAATACTTTCTTGCTTTGCTGTCAAATAATGTCATTTGAATATGCATAGAACGAAGTGAAAAAAGACTTTTAAATCTTAACGAATAATATAAACAATTTAAAATAAAATAAAATAAACCCTTTCAGCCTTGTTAGAATGCTAATGAAGTTTGATATCTTTTTTTCTCGGACATTTAATTATTGTTTTTGGACCTATTGTGTTTTGCCTTGCTTCAGTTGGGTTATCCTAGATCCTCTACTTCTCAAATCTTCGATTATATCCGTATATATAAAAAAAAATAAGGCCCCTGAAAGTTGTGGGCCCTGAGTGATCATTCACTTTGTTTCACCTCCGGACCTCCCCTGGAACTAATGGTTGTTGAACTACTTTTTTTTCGATAAAACCACAGGACTGGTTTTTATGGGTTAGTTACCCGTCGCCACCGGCTGATGTAGCGTTCACCACATGCATGGTGTCATAGGCACCGGTTAATATTTGTCATCAAAACCTGATGTTATTTTAACAAAACAGTAGTCATATCATATAAACTCGACATCAAAGTTTAAGAACTGTTAAACATATCCTTGGCAAGCCCAACTTTCTTAAATAAACTATCATGCAATTATCAATAACTTGCAGGGAAAAATGTGGGGATTAACATGGAGCTAAGTAAATAAAACTATCATATCATCTATAGCATACAACATCATATCTTACACAACTGCTAACATCTAACAACAATTACAACCACAAGTGTCCTCCTTAAGAGACTCGTTGTATGAGCCTGCAACCACTAGTTGATCGGACTGGGGTTTACCGAAATTTCATGTGGCTATATCACAAATTCAGAGTTGAATTATTATCATAAAGATTGTATCTATGTAATGCAAATGAATATTCTCTTAACAGGTAGCCTATATGCCATCAATTACAGAATAATAAACAAAGATGCATAGATAGATATCATATTACTACACTCAAAGTTTAAGAACATAATAAACCCTATATTAATACACTAAAAGTTTCTTCATAAAACTAATTAACTCTAAATTTAAAATATTCAAATCCCATAATACATCTAAGAGAAACATCAATAAAACTTTGAGTATATTAATTCGGGTTCCATCAATCAAACAAACCCGTAGTTCCATCAAATAAAAAGTGATAACATATAATCAAACAAAATTGAATGTAAAAGTTAACAGCAAACTTGGTTGAATCGAATAATCGTAATTAAATTGAGTGTATTAAAAATATTCAACTCCTACATAATAACACAACTAAGAGAAACATCAATAAAACTTTGAATGTATTAAGTGTGGTTCCATCAATCAAACAAAACTGTGATTCCATCAAATAAAATTGATAACATGTAATCAAACAAACTTGAATGTAATAGTTAACAAAAAATCGGGTTGGATCGAGTAATTATATATGCAAGGCTAGAATGTAGAATTAAATTGATTGTAAAGAAGAAAAGCATGATTGTTGGACAATAAAATGGGCAGAACGGGTGATAGTTTTTTAGCTTTTATTTAGGAGAGATTGATATGTTTTTTATAAAAGATTTCGTATTATTTTTTTTAATTTAAATTATTTTTATGTTTAAAAAATATTTGTTTATGAAATAATCAATTTAGAGATTTAATAGAACTTATACATATGTATTAAAGATTCAAAGTCAATAAATGACACGTGTTTCATGTTCAATTATAAAGATAGAAAATAACAATATCTCAAAACCGCACAAACCGTTCAACATGAAACGAAATATTGTTTCATATTGTAATCATTACTAAATATACTAATTTGCGTAATGAACCCCACACATTTTACCCACTCCTCACCCGCCACGTCAGCTTTTTTAACTGTTATACTGTAGCGACTTCTTTTTTTCTTTTTTCTTTTTTTTCCGTTCTAACCTTCCTGAAGTTTCTTCAATCCATTGCAAATCAAGAAATAAAAAAACTACTCATATCTCACGAATTGAATCAGATTCTTATCCACTGCAAATCACACCACAAAAGGTGATTATCATCAGAGATAAGAGGGAGCTGCGACAATGCCGAGAACATCGGCATCCGGCAAGTACTTCGAAGGACTTGCAGTGGAATCCGGCAAGTACTCCGGTGGACCTATTACTCCGACGGACCTGCAGTAGAATCCGGCAAGTACTCCGACGGATCTATTACTCCGACGGGCCTGTAGTGGAATTCGGCAAGCACTTCGGCGGAGCTGCGACAATGGACAGCAGCAAAGATATAAGATACTTTGAACAATGGTTAGTTATTAAACGACTTCTTTTTTTCTTATTTTTGTTACTAATTTCAAACTTTAATTGTTGATGTTGTTAAATTGATTTTGGGTAGATGAAATAGGTGATTGTCATAAGTAAATCTCGAATTTGCATATACTTTTTTTAGGGTGTTTTTTGCCACAGGTTGGAAGCTTTTGTTCCTTGAAATATTTTTAAGACGTTATGCTTTGTATTATTCTTTTTTTTATTTGTTATGAACATGAGGTGTTTGATTAAATGTTTGTGTGAATTGATTAAGTAATGTAGTAGGGTGAATTATGGTTGTATTTAGAGTTTTGTCTGAATTGGTATTGGTTATAGCTATTACCTAATAGGTGTTAAGTGGCTGATTTATGCATAGTACCTTCCGATGTCTTAATATGAATTTAGGCCAAATGTGTAGGGTTTCTAATGATATAGTAAGTATTTGGAATGAGAAAAAGGAAGGTGATATGATACCATGTTTAGTGTTATGACATGGCTTCTGTTGATAGAAGACGCGTAAATAAATTACAGGATTTGACAACAACGGAAAATGTGAATGCTGGTGATTTAAGTTTTTGTTATTTAATGATTAGTGTACTTCGAACAAGTGGATCATATTACCAACATGGCCTCTAAGCTTCTTTTTGAGCTGCTACATTCCTTTATGTGTAGTGACCCGAACTTTTCCATGTTTATATATATTAAATGAAATTGATTTTTACATGATTAAGTGTTTCCAACATATTAAGCAATCAAACTTGTTAAGAATTAATTATTTGAAATGAGTTTCATGTAGACAATTGACCACCCAAGTTGACCGGCGATTCACGAACGTTAAAACTTGTAAAAATGACATGACGATATATATATGGATACACATATAGTTAACATGAGATTATGATAAGTAAGTATCTCCATAAGTATGTTAACAATGAACTACATATGTAAAAACAAGACTACTAGCTTAAGGATTTCGAAACGAGACATATATGTAACGATTATCATTGTAACGACATTTAAATGTATATATATCATATTAAGATATATTAATATATCATAATATCATGATAATATAATAATTTAACATCTCATTAGATATAATAAACAATGGGTTAACAACATTAAATAAGATCGTTAACTTAAAGGTTTCAAAACAACACTTACATGTAACGACTAACGATGACTTAACGACTCAGTTAAAATGTATATACATGTAGTGTATTTAGATGTATTAATATACTTTTGAAAGACTTCAAGACATATATCAAAACACTAATACTTAACGGAAATGGGTACAATTACATTCCGATTCTTTTTTCATCAAGAATTCTAGTCGTATTCATACCCGTATTATACACAGCTTCTAGACGTACTTACTGTGGATATATACCAATAGGAACTAGCATGGGATTCCAATATTGATTATGTCATGTATGACTAATCAATTTTAACTTCTACCATGAACTAGCCAACTAACTAGAACTCCTTTTAACCCCACTCACCACTCACCACTTACCACTCATCATTCACTCCATTTCACTTCCAATTCTCTTTCTAATTCTCTCTTAACACACACACACACACACACACACACACACACACTCTTATGAACGAATTTTTCTAGTAGCTAATCATCATCTTCATCAAAAATTACTTCAAGAATTAAGCTATAATCATCTTAGGAAGAACACTTCAAGAACACTTCGAAAATCCTTTCAAGTTTACTAGTTTACATCCAAGCTTTCTAATCCATTCCAAGTAATCATCTAAGATCAAGAAACCTTTGTTATTTACAGTAGGTTATCTTTCTTATTCAAGGTAATAATTATATTTAAACTTTGATTCAATTTCTATAACTATAAACTATCTTAATTCGAGTAAAAATCTTACTTGAACTTGTTTTTGTGTCATGATCCTACTTGAAGAACTTTCAAGTCATCCAAGATCCTTTAAAGCTAGATCATTTCTTGTCACTTCCAGTAGGTTTACCTACTAAGCTTAAGGTAGTAATGATGTTCATAACAACTATCTTATTCGAAGATTTAAACTTGTAATCACTAGAACATAGTTTAGTTAATTCTAAACTTGTTCGCAAATAAAGTTAATCCTTCTAACTTGAATTTTAAAATCAACTAAACACATGTTCTATATCTATATGATATGCTAACTTAATGATTTAAAACCTGAAAACACGAAAAACACCGTAAAACCGGACATACGCCGTCGTAGTAACACCGCGGGCTGTTTTGGGTTTGATAATTAAAAACTATTATAAACTTTGATTTAAAAGTTGTTCTTCTGGGAAAATTATTTTTCTTATGAACATGAAACTATATCCAAAAATCATGGTTAAACTCAAAGTGGAAGTATGTTTTTCAAAATGGTCAATAAGACGTCGTTCTTTCGACTGAAATGACTACCTCTTACAAAAATGACTTGTAACTTATATTTTAGACTATAAACCTATACTTTTTCTGTATAGATTCATAAAATAGAGTTCAATATGAAACCATAGCAATTTGATTAACTCAAAACGGATTTAAAACGAAGAAGTTATGGGTAAAACAAGATTGTATATTTTTTGATTTTTGTAGCTATGGGAAATATTGTAACAATTCTATACAAATCATAACTTAACAAACTTATATTGTATTATTCATGTATTCTAATATATATTATGTAATCTTGGGATACCATAGACACGTATACAATGTTTTGACATATCATATCGACCCATCTATATAATATATTTTGGAACAACCGTAGACACTCTATATGCAGTAATGTTGGAGTTATCTATACAGGGTTGAGGTTTATTCCAAAATAATATATATAGTTTGAGTTGTGATCTAGCCTGAGGCTTGTATACACTGGGTCGTGGATTGATCCAAGATAATTTATATTTATTTATTTCTGTACATCTAACTATGGACAACTAGTTGTAGGTTATTAACGAGGACAGCTGACTTAATAAGTTTAAAACATTAAAACGTATTAAAAAATGTTGTAAATATATTTTGAACATACTTTGATATATATGTACACATTTGTATAGGCTCGTGAATTGACCAGTGGCCAAGTCTTACTTTTCGACGAAGTAAAAATCTGTGAAAGTGAGTTATAGTCCCACTTTTAAAATCTAATATTTTGGGATGAGAATACATGCAGTTTTATAAATGTTTTACGAAATAGACACAAGTAAATGAAACTACATTATATGGGTGAATGATAGAAGCCGAATATGCCCCTTTTGCTTGGTAGCCTAAGAATTAGTAAACCGATCTACTAATTGACGCGAATCCTAAGGATAGATCTATTGGGCCTAACGAACCCCATCCAAAGTACCGGATGCTTTAGTACTTCGAATTCGTTTTTATCATGTCCGAAGGATTTCCCGGAATGATAGAGGATATTCTTATATGCATCTTGTTAATGTCGGTTACCAGGTGTTCACCATATGAATGATTTTTATCTCTATGTATGGGATGTATATTGAAATATGAAATCTTGTGGTCTATTATTACAATTTGATAAATATATAGGTTAAACCTATAACTCACCAACATTTTTTTTGATGTTTTAAGCATGTTTATTCTCAGGTGACTATTAAGAGCTTCCGCTGTTACATACTAAAATAAGGACAAGATTTGGAGTCCATGCTTGTATGATATTGTGTAAAAACTGCATTCAAGAAACTTATTTTTGATGTAATATATTCTTATTGTAAACCATTATGTAATGGTCGTGTGTAAACAGTATATTTTAGATTATCATTATTTGATAATCTACGTAATGCTTTTTAAACCTTTATAGATAAAATAAAGGTTATGGTTGTTTTAAAAATGAATGCAGTCTTTGAAAAACATCTGATATAGAGGTCAAAACCTCGCGACGAAATCAATTAATATGGAACGTTTATAATCAATATGAACGGGACATTTCAGTTGGTATCAGAGCGTTGGTCTTAGAGAATCAGAAATTTGCATTAGTGTGTCTTATCGAGTTTGTTAGGATACATTAGTGAGTCTGGACTTCGACCGTGTTTTCTTTAAAAACTATTGCGTAACACTTTTGTTGGAAACTATATATTATTAACATATAAATATTATGTGATATATTAACCTCTTAATGTGTTTGATATTGTGTGATAGATGTCTACCTCTAGTACAAATCCCATTGATTCACCTAATAATAATGGAGAGTCGAATATATTTTGGGAAGATTCACAAATTCCCGAAGAGGAACCGGAAGAGGAGGAACCGGAAGAGGAGGAACCGGAAGATGATGAATCGGAAGAGGAGGAACCAGAAGAAGAAGAGGTTCCGGATGAAGAAATAGTGATACCTACAGTAAATCGTTTAAATAAAAGAAAATCCTCAACCAACGGACCAAAGTTAAAAATGGTCAATGGTGTTTCAGCCGAGGAAGCAAAATATTGGGAAGATTACCAATTTTCCGATGAATCGGATCCCGATGAGGATTCTGATGATGTTATAGAAATCACCTCGACCCAATTTAATATAGCAAAAGAAAATAATAAGGGAAAAGGTATAAAAATAGAGAAACCCGATTCCAACCCCGATGAGCTTTATATGTATCGGCAACATCCGTATTTCCTAAAGTGTAACAATAACCCGGGAACCTCTAAACCACCAGGTTTTTCTAAACCATTGTGGAAAACGACGGCTCGTATTAGAGGAACGCCATATATCCCTGGAAAATTAGGAAAGCGAACCAAGTCCGAAGAAGAAGAAACCAGTGATTCAGATTAGGGAGTTGTAATCATGTTGTGTATTATATGTATTATAGTATGCTTGTACTTTTATGTTCTATGTAAAAATTGCTTGTATTGTTTGTTAATTATCTTTTATGAATATAATCCTTGTCTATTTTACAGTATAAAAACAAAATGGACGTTAAGGGTAGACAACCGAATATTTTAGAAGACCTACCAGAGGATATGATTGATGAAATCTTGTCTAGAGTCGGTCAGAGTTCATCAGCACATTTAGTTATGGCGAAATTAACTTGTCAAATATTTGAAAGACTTTCCAGAAATGCCTTAGTTTATAAAAGGCTTTCCTTTGATAGGTGGAGTATATCACATTGGGGAGACCGTAAGTTACTCCGTGTTTTCTTTAAAGCATTAAATGCGGGGAACCCAAATGCAATTTTACGCTACGGGTTAAGAACCTATTTTGACTCAACATATCCCAACAAAGGATTCCACGAGTTAAAAAGAGCTTCTAACATGCAACATAAAGAAGCATGTTATACTTACGAGTTAGTGATGTTCGCTTCTTACCAAAGTGATAAAAAGAATATCGGGTTACAACTTTTAAATAAAACCTTTCCACAAGTGACGAATTCAGTAGTTGGGGTGAGAAACAAGGTTTTTAGATTATTACGGGGCTATTGGACATTACGAAACCCTCGTCCTTTTGACGACATTACAACATGCTGCCTAGCCAATGGTCATAACGGTTATTTTCCACAAGACCAAGGATGAGAAGTCGTCTTAGTAAAATCGGAATGCATGACTTGTTTCTGGACTTATGAATTACGTGTCTTTATTTCCTTTGCTGAACAACTTGCGTATTAACTAGAGTTATCTTCAAAACTGTCCTGTATCAAAGTGTAATATATTTCATGTTATATGTAATATAGCGAAGTTGTAAGTTTGAAGAATATTTGTATGTGATATATTATTATAATCAATTTTTCATATGGAATTGGAGTAGTTGAATTGTATATTAGCTACTAAGTATGAACTTAACGGGTAGGTAGTACCCGAATTTAAACTTATAAAACGCTAATATGAAGAAAAAGCTTTTATAAATGAGTTCATATTATGCTACGAAATACTATTGACTACTCTTAATATTCTGTATGGTTAACTCGATTCAGTTGACTATTTTGAAGGAAATGGCACTGACTACTCGACAAACCATGAATATGAGCGAAGAGGAATTTCGTACTTTTCTTGCTGCAAACATAGCTGCAGTACAGGCTGCGCTACATACCAACAATAACTCTGAATCTAGCAATGCAGTTAACGGCGCAAGAAATCGTGTAGGATGCACCTACAAAGAATTCACTACCTGCAAACCTTTGGAATTTGATGGAACCGAAGGACCAATTGGATTGAAACGGTGGACCGAGAAGGCCGAATCGGTGTTTGCCATAAGTAAGTGTACTGAAGAGGACAAAGTTAAGTACGCTACGCATACCTTCACAGGTACTGCATTAATATGGTGGAACACCTATTTTGAACAGGTAGGACAAAATGCTGCTTACGCACTACCATGGTCGGCATTCAAGCAATTGATGAACGAGCAGTACTGTCCTAGAAACGAAGTCAATAAACTCAAGGCAGAACTTAGAGAGTTACGAACACAAGGGTTCGACGTTACCACATATGAACGATGATTCACAGAGTTGTGCCTATTGTGTCCAGGAGCATTCGAAGATGAAGAAGAGAAGATCGACGCGTTTGTAAAAGGGTTACCAGTAAGGATTCAAGAAGATGTAAGTTCACACGAGCCCGCTTCTATACAGAAGGCAAGTCGAATGGCTCATAAACTCATAAATCAGATTGAGGGAAGAATTAAAGAGCAGGCGGCCGAAGAAGCCAACACGAAACAACTCAAGAGGAAGTCGGAGGAAAACGGTGACAAGAGTCACCAGTACAACAACAACAACAATTACAACAACAATCGCAACAACTATCCCAACAACCGCAATAGCAACCGCAACAATAACCGCAATCCTAACAATAACTACAACAAACATCCCAACAACAACAACAACTACAACAACCGTTTCAACAACAATAACAATCCCAACAACGACCTCAATAACAACAACGGCAACAAAAACCAAAAATAGCCATGTCAGGTGTGAAGAAAATCATCAGGGGTTTTGCACGACATTTTGCAACAGGTGTAAAAGAAATGGTCATAGCGCGACAAATTGTGAGGTGTACGGACCAAAGTTTAACAGAACTAAAGGAACAAATAATGTCGGAACAAGTAATGCCGAAACGAATAGTGTCGGAGCAAGTAATACCAACGCTGTTTGTTATAAATGTGGAAAACCAGGCCACATTATTAGAAATTTCCCGAATCAGGGGAATACTAATGGGCAGGGCCGTGGAAGAGTTTTCAATATTAATGCAGCAGAAGCACAGGAAGACCCGGAGCTTGTTACGGGTACGTTTCTTATTGACGATAAATCTGCTTATGTTTTATTTGATTCGGGTGCGGATAGAAGCTATATGAGTAGAGAATTTTGTGCTAAACTAAGTTGCCCATTGACGACTTTGGATAGTAAATTTTTACTCGAATTAGCAAACGGTAAATTAATTTCAGCAGATAATATATGTCAGGAGAGAAAAATTAAACTGGGGGATGAAACATTTAAAATTGATTTAATACCAGTCGAGTTAGGAAGTTTTGATATATTAATTGGCATGGACTGGTTGAAAAAGGTGAGAGCAGAGGTCGTTTGTTACAAAAATGAGATTCGCATTATGCGTGAAACAGGAAAACCTTTAATGGTGTACAGAGAAAAGAACAACGCGAAATTAAATCTTATTAGTAGTTTGAAGGCGCAAAAACTAATAAGAAAAGGTTGTTACGTCATTCTAGCACACATCGAGAAATTTAAACCTGAAGAAAAGAACATCAGTGATGTTCCCGTCGCAAAAGAATTTCCCGATGTATTTCCGAAAGAATTACCGGGATTACCCCCACATCGATCCGTTGAATTTCAAATAGACCTTGTACCAGGAGCTGCACCAATAGCTCGTGCTCCATACAGACTCGCACCCAGCGAAATGAAAGAATTACAAAGTCAGCTACAGGAACTTTTAGAGTGTGGTTTCATTCGACCAAGTACATCACCATGGGGAGCTCGTGTTCTGTTTGTTAAGAAGAAAGATGGTACATTCAGGTTGTGTATCGACTACCGAGAGTTGAACAAACTTACTATCAAGAACCGTTACCCATTACCGAGAATTGATGACTTATTTGATCAGCTACAAGGCTCGTCGGTTTATTCGAAGATCAATTTACGTTCTGGATATCACCAAATGCGAGTGAAAGAGGATGACATTCTGAAGACTGCTTTTAGGACGCGTTACGGTCATTACGAGTTTATGGTTATGCCGTTTGTATTGACTAATACACCAGCTGTGTTCATGGACCTCATGAACCGAGTGTGTGGGCCATATCTTGACAAGTTTGTCATTGTTTTCATCGATGACATACTTATTTACTCAAAGAATGACCAAGAGCACGAAGAACATTTGAGAAAAGTGCTAGAGTTGTTAAGAAAGGAAAAACTGTACGCTAAGTTTTCAAAGTGTGCATTTTGGTTGGAAGAAGTTCAATTCCTCGGTCACATAGTGAACAAAGAAGGTATTCAGGTGGATCCAGCAAAGATTGAAACCATTGAAAAGTGGAAAACCCCAAAAACTCCGAAACACATACGCCAGTTTTTAGGACTAGCTGGTTACTACAGAAGGTTCATCCAAGACTTTTCCAGAATAGCAAAACCCTTAACTGCATTAACGCATAAAGGGAGGAAATTTGAATGGAATGATGAACAAGAAAAAGCGTTTCAATTGCTGAAGAAAAAGTTAACTACGGCACCTATATTGTCATTACCTGAAGGGAATGATGATTTTGTGATATATTGTGATGCCTCAAAGCAAGGTCTCGGTTGTGTATTAATGCAACGAACGAAAGTAATTGCTTATGCGTCTAGACAATTGAAGATTCACGAACATAATTATACGACGCATGATTTGGAATTAGGCGCGGTTGTTTTTGCATTAAAGACTTGGAGGCACTACTTATATGGGGTCAAAAGTATTATATATACCGACCACAAAAGTCTTCAACACATATTTAATCAGAAAAAACAGAACATGAGGCAGCGCAGGTAGATTGAATTGTTGAATGATTACTACTTTGAGATTCGTTACCACCCAGGGAAGGCAAATGTGGTAACCGACGCCTTGAGCAGAAAGGACAGAGAACCCATTCGTGTAAAGTCTATGAATATAATGATTCACACTAACCTTACCACTCAAATAAAGGAGGCGCAACAAAGAGTTTTAAAAGAGGGAAACTTAAAGGATGAAATACCCAAAGGATCGAATAAACATCTTAATATTCGGGACGATGGAACCCGGTATAGGGCTGAAAGAATTTGGGTACCAAAATTTGGAGATATGAGAGAAATGGTACTTAAAGAAGCTCATAAAACCAGATACTCAATACATCCTGGAATGGGGAAGATGTACAAGGATCTCAAGAAACATTTTTGGTGGCTAGGTATGAAAGCTGACGTTGCTAAATACGTAGGAGAATGTTTGACGTGTTCTAAGGTCAAAGCTGAGCATCAGAAACCATCAGGTCTACTTCAACAACCCGAAATCCCGAAATGGAAATGGGAAAACATTACCATGGATTTCATCACTAAATTGCCAAGTACTGCAAGTGGTTTTGATACTATTTGGGTAATAGTTGATCGTCTCACCAAATCAGCACACTTCCTACCAATAAGAGAAGATGACAAGATGGAGAAGTTAGCACGACTGTATTTGAAGGAAGTCGTCTCCAGACATGGAATACCAATCGCTATTATCTCTGATAGGGATGGCAGATTTATTTCAAGATTCTGGCAGACATTACAGCAAGCATTAGGAACTCGTCTAGACATGAGTACTGCCTATCATCCATAAACTGATGGGCAGAGCGAAAGGACGATACAAACGCTTGAAGACATGCTACGAGCACGTGTTATTGATTTCGAAAACAGTTGGGATCGACGTCTACCGTTAGCAGAATTTTCCTACAACAACAGCTACCATTCAAGCATTGAGATGGCGCCGTTTGAAGCACTTTATGGTAGAAAGTACAGGTCTCCGATTTGTTGGAGTGAAGTGGGGGATAGACAGATTACGGGTTCAGAGATAATACAAGAAACTACCGAGAAGATCATCCAAATTCAACAACGGTTGAAAACCGCCCAAAGTTGACAAAAGAGCTACGCCGACATTAAAAGAAAAGATATAGAATTTAAAATTGGAGAGATGGTCATGCTTAAAGTTGCACCTTAGAAAGGCGTTGTTCGATTTGATAAACGAGGGAAATTAAATCCAAGGTATATTGGACCATTCAAGATTATTGATCGTGTCGGACCAGTAGCTTACCGACTTGAGTTACCTCAACAAATCGCGGCTGTACATAACACTTTCCACGTCTCGAATTTGAAGAAATGTTTTGCTAAAGAAGATCTCACTATTCCGTTAGACGAAATTCAAATCAACGAAAAACTTCAATTCATCTAAGAACCCGTCGAAATAATGGATCGTGAGGTTAAAAGACTTAAGCAAAATAAGATACCAATTATTAAGGTTCGATGGAATGCTCGTAGAGGACTCGAGTTCACCTGGGAATGAGAAGATCAGATAAAGAAGAAATACCCGCACTTATTTCCAGAAGATACGACAACACCTCCAACTGCTTAAAATTTCGGGACGAAATTTATTTAACGGGTAGGTACCGTAGTGACCCGAACTTTTCCATGTTTATATATATTAAATGAAATTGATTTTTACATGATTAAGTGTTTCCAACATGTTAAGCAATCAAACTTATTAAGAATTAATTATTTGAAATGAGTTTCATGTAGACAATTGACCACCCAAGTTGACCGGAGATTCACGAACGTTAAAACTTGTAAAAACGACATGACGATATATATATGGATATACATATAGTTAAAATGAGATTATGATAAGTAAGTATCTCCATAATTATGTTAACAATGAACTACATATGTAAAAACAAGACTACTAACATAAGGATTTTGAAACGAGACATATATGTAACGATTATCGTTGTAACGGCATTTAAATGTATATATATCATATTAAGATATATTAATATATCATAATATCATGATAATATAATAATTTAACATCTCATTAGATATAATAAACAATGGGTTAACAACATTAAATAAGATCGTTAACTTAAAGGTTTCAAAACAACACTTACATGTAACGACTAACGATGACTTAACGACTAAGTTAAAATGTATATACATGTAGTGTATTTAGATGTATTAATATACTTTTGGAAGACTTCAAGACATATATCAAAACACTAATACTTAACGAAAATGGGTACAATTACATTCCCATTCTTTTTTCATCAAGAATTCTAGTCGTATTCATACCCGTATTATACACAGCTTCTAGATGTACTTACTGTGGGTATATACCAATAGGAACTAGCATGTGATTCCACTCTTGATTATGTCATGTATGAATAATCAATTTTAACTTCTACCATGAACTAGTCAACTAACTAGAACTCCTTTTAACCCCACTCACCACTCACCACTCACCACTCATCATTCACTCCATTTCACTTCCAATTCTCTTTCTAATTCTCTCTCAACACACACACACACACACACTTATGAATGAATTTTTTCAGTAGCTAATCATCATCTTCATCAAAAATTACTTCAAGAATCAAGCTATAATCATCTTAGGAAGAACACTTCAAGAACACTTCGAAAATCCTTTCAAGTTTACTAGTTTACATCCAAGCTTTCTAATCCATTCCAAGTAATCATCTAAGATCAAAAAACCTTTGTTATTTACAGTAGGTTATCTTTCTTATTCAAGGTAATAATCATATTTAAACTTTGATTCAATTTCTATAACTATAAACTATCTTAATTCGAGTAAAAATCTTACTTGAACTTGTTTTTGTGTCATGATCCTACTTGAAGAACTTTCAAGCCATCTAAGATCCTTTGAAGCTAGATCATTTCTTATCACTTCCAGTAGGTTTACCTACTAAACTTAAGGTAGTAATAATATTCATAACATCATTCGATTCATACATATAAAACTATCTTATTCGAAGATTTAAACTTGTAATCACTAGAACATAGTTTAGTTAATTCTAAACTTGTTCGCAAATAAAGTTAATCCTTCTAACATGACTTTTAAAATCAACTAAACACATGTTCTATATCTATATGATATGCTAACTTAATGATTTAAAACCTGAAAACACGAAAAACACCGTAAAACCGGACATACGCCGTCGTAGTAACACCACGGGCTGTTTTGGGTTTGATAATTAAAAACTATGATAAACTTTGATTTAAAAGTTGTTCTTCTGGGAAAATGATTTTTCTTATGAACATGAAACTATATCCAAAAATCATGGTTAAACTCAAAGTGAAAGTATGTTTTTCAAAATGGTCATCAAGACGTCGTTCTTTCGACTGAAATGACTACCTCTTACAAAAACGACTTGTAACTTGTATTTCTGACTATAAACCTATACTTTTTCTGTATAGATTCATAAAATAGAGTTCAATATGAAACCATAGCAATTTGATTCACTCAAAACGGATTTAAAACGAAGAAGTTATGGGTAAAACAAGATTGGATATTTTTTGATTGTTGTAGCTACGGGAAATATTGTAACAATTCTATACAAATCATAACTTAACAAACTTATATTGTATTATTCATGTATTCTAATATATATTATGTAATCTTGGGATACCATAGACATGTATACAATGTTTTGACATATCATATCGACCCATCTATATAATATATTTTGGAACAACCGTAGACACTCTATATGCAGTAATGTTGGAGTTAGCTATACAGGGTTGAGGTTGATTCCAAAATAATATATATAGTTTGAGTTGTGATCTAGCCTGAGGATTGTATACACTGGGTCGTGGATTGATCCAAGATAATTTATATTTATTTATTTATGTACATCTAACTATGGACAACTAGTTGTAGGTTATTAACGAGGACAGCTGACCTAATAAGCTCAAAACATTAAAACGTATTAAAAAATGTTGTAAATATATTTTGAACATACTTTGATATATATGTACATATTTGTATAGGTTCGTGAATCGACCAGTGGCCAAGTCTTACTTCCCGACGAAGTAAAAATCTGTGAAAGTGAGTTATAGTTCCACTTTTAAAATCTAATATTTTGGGATGAGAATACATGCAGTTTTATAAATGTTTTACGAAATAGACACAAGTAAATGAAACTACATTATATGGGTGAATGATCGAAGCCGAATATTCCCCTTTTGCTTGGTAGCCTAAGAATTAGTAAACCGATCTACTAATTGACGCGAATACTAAGGATAGATCTATTGGGCCTAACGAACCCCATCCAAAGTACCGGATGCTTTAGTACTTTGAATTCATTTTTATCATGTCCGAAGGATTTCCCGGAATGATAGAGGATATTCTTATATGCATCTTGTTAATGTCGGTTACCAGGTGTTCACCATATGAATGATTTTTATCTCTATGTATGGGATGTATATTGAAATATGAAATCTTGTGGTCTATTATTACAATTTGATAAATATATAGGTTAAACCTATAACTCACCAACATTTTTGTTGATGTTTTAAGCATGTTTATTCTCAGGTGACTATTAAGAGCTTCCGCTGTTGCATACTAAAATAAGGACAAGATTTGGAGTCCATGCTTGTATGATATTGTGTAAAAACTGCATTCAAGAAACTTATTTTTGATGTAATATATTCTTATTGTAAACCATTATGTAATGGTCGTGTGTAAACAGTATATTTTAGATTATCATTATTTGATAATCTACGTAATGCTTTTTAAACCTTTATAGATTGTTTTAAAAATGAATGCAGTCTTTGAAAAATGTCTCATATAGAGGTCAAAACTTCGCGACGAAATCAATTAATATGGAACGTTTATAATCAATATGAACGGGACATTTCATTATGTTGGTACTTTCACTCGGTTTATTTGAATCGGTTGAATATATATATATATATATATATGTATATATATATATATGTATATATATATATATGTATATATATATATGTATATATATATATGTATATATATATATATATATATATGTATATATATATATATGTGTGTATATATATATATATATGTATATATATATGTGTGTATATATATATATATGTGTGTATATATATATATATGTATATGTATATATATATGTATATATATATATATATACATATATATATATATATATATATATATATATATATATATATATATATATATATATATATATATATATATATATAGTTAAAATGTAACTTTCAGGCTACTCCCCGCCTAATCGTCATCTTTAGTGGTGTTGTTGCTGTTGGAAACCCAGTTCCATTTCGCCAGGTTTGTTAGAAACTCTCATCCCTTACAACTATTATTCGTTACAACTATCTTTCTGTTAAAACAGAATTAGAAACCGTTGGTATATCGAACTCATAAGTTCTGATATACATGATGTTGATCTTGAAAAAGGAAGCACTAATTTCCACTGTTTTGCAAATCTAAAGATAGAAAGCACCTACGCGACAAGGTGAGTTTGTATTTTTAAGTTTGTTTTTAAGTAGAATAATATTACTAATAAGTGTATAAAAGAACGGGTTTATAAGTATAACTACACCATTTGAGTTTAATAAGCAAACTCACAACATATAAGAACTGAAGCCTGAACTTATAGGTTCTTCAACATTTAGGTAATGCTTTTTTCTTATGTTATTCTGGCATGTCGTGCTAATCGTTTAACTTTTATATATCAGTTCTGGCATGTTTATAGGTTCATCTGAAGGTAAAACAGGGATATTCGATCAAATTAAGAAGAAAAAAGAAAGATCTACAATGATCCCCATAAGTCATGAAGAGGTATTCAGATTAAAGTACTGTAAAGAGATTTTCGGATTCGCTTGAAATAATGAAACTTAGAACGCAAATCAAGGACACTTGTAAATATAACTAACAGCTTTAGTGAATCCTGTTATCCTGGATAGTTAAGTAGTTAACTAAAGTAACAATCCTATATATTGGGGTGGAGCTACATTAAAAAAACCTTTTGTAGTATAAAATGATGATACAGTATTTTCTTTTAACCTTGCTACTAATTACCTTTTGGTTGGGAATCTTGAATCTTGAATCCGTATTTTCTTTTGGTTGCTACTAAGAACCCTTGGTAATACATGTAATTTAGAAAAATTTATGTTGATAATAAGCTTATTGTTTCAACATATTTCAGCGTTTTGCTGCCGTTATCATGAGAATAAGAGAACCGAAAACAACAGCTTTAATCTTTGCTTCTGGAAAGATGGTAAGCTTTTATACAAATAGTTAATAGTTAATCTTTACTAACAGTCATACTTTGCAGTTATTAGTTTTTTTTCTTTCTAATAATGATCACAAATATGGAACCTATATAGCTAGAATAAGATTCCCGTTTAAAAATTTGCTGTTTTATGTTTGTACAGGAGCCAAGAGTGAACAACAATCAAAACTTGCTACACGAAAGGTACGTATTAACTTATACACTGATATAATATTTGTGGCCATATTTTTTTTTCTTTACACCGATTAATAATCGTTGTGGCCATATTCTTTTTTTCTTTTCTAACCTTGGCATAATGCGGGTGCATTAGTACGCCCGGATAATTCAGAAACTGGGGTTTCTGTAAGATCCAGTTTTTCCAAGTTATGTTGGACACCATCCAAAAGGGTGGGACGCCGTCTCATTATGATGCGCTGGATGCCGTCCAGAATTCTGAACGCCGTCCAGATGACCTGACGAGCCAGCTTTTGTGTTTTTGATATTTAAAAGGGGTAACTTGGTAATTTCACAATGTGGACGACTTTAAGGCCCTAGATCAGTTTGTGGAGCCTCATTTACTCCATTTACAACCACCAAACCTCTTCCACTTAAATTCTAGAGAGAGAGAGAGTGATTCAAGTGTGAGAAAGCTCAAATCGAAGTAGAAGAAGCTTGTTTCGGGTTAGAGCTCGAGCATTAAAGTTGTTCATCTCCCTACTAGCTACATTTTGATTGTAGTGGTAAGTCTTAACCTTGATTTCCTTACTATTAATTGTTTAAGGGTTAGGGTTTGGGTTAGTGATGTGTATAAAACCCATTTGTTAGTGATTTGGGGGTTTTTGGGTAAGTTTGGGTCATGAAGACTCAAAGATGACTAACCTAGGGTTTTGAAAAGTTAAAGTGTGTAAATGGGTCTAAAAGGCTTAGTAAATCACTAGCACACTTGTGGTTAATGTTAGTGGGTGTCATTTGGGTTGTGGGTGACCCAAATGGGTGTGTTGACCTTGAAATGGGTCAAATGGGTCTTGGGCGACCTAGGTTGATTAATGAGTATGAAAACACACTAAACTTGTGATTATAAAGTGTATTAAGACCATAATGGGCTAGCGTTAGGGTTTTGGTGAAGTTGACTCATTATTAGGGTTATGTGTGCAAATGGGTCGGAATTGCACCTTGGGTCAAAAGACCCTAGAATGTTGAATGAGTTGGTTGACCAACTTGAGTCATGATTGATTATGTGCTAAATGTAATAGGTATGTTACATTGAAGTTGCAAGCTCGGTTATCTTTCACAAAAGGCTCTAAGGTGAGTGGAATAATTATATGCGTAGGTATATAATGTATTTATTTGTTGTAGCGTGAGATGTGAAGTGTCGATGTGCTAAGACACCACATTTCACGTGACGAGTGAAGTGTCGATGTGCTAAGACACCACTCAAAGTAATATGATGGGTGAAGTGTCGTTGTGTTAAGACGCCACCCGGGGTGAAGTGTTGATGTGTTAAGACACCACCCGGAGTGAAGTATCGATGTGCTAAGATGCCACTCCAAGTAAGTTGAAGGGTGAAGTGCCGATGTGTTAAGGCGCCACTCGAGGTGAAGTATCGACATGTTAAGATGCCACCTCAAGTAAAATGAAGAGTGAAGTGTCGAAGTGTTAAGACACCACTAGGGGTGAAGTGTCGACGTGTTAAGACGCCACCCAGGGTGAAGTATCGACGTGTTAAGATGCCACCCATGGGGTTAGTGTACGACGTGTTAAGTGCACTAATGGATGTTATGAACTCCGACGGTCTTTTAAATACCGTCCCCTCGTTCGATTGGTTAACCATGGTTATTGTGTTGTAGTGTAGCATGCTATAATATTCGGGATATATATATATATATATATATATATATATATATATATATATATATATATATATATATATATATATATATGTATATATATATATATATATATATATATATATATATATATATATATATATATATATATATGTGCCATTGTTGTTGCTAGCTTGCGTTATTGGAGGTTACTAGCTTTGTATTTGAGATTATAAGCTAATTGTGTTGCTAGGATGTATGTGGTATGTGAGTAAGTGATTGCCAGTAGGTATATTATATATGTATGTGTATAATTATTGCATTCACTAAGCGTTTTGCTTACCCTCTCGTTGTTTATCTTTTTATAGGCTCCGGCGTTGACAAGGGTAAGGGCATTCGATTGGATTAGAGATCCCGCTTGTTGTTTAGGGGACGCTTTTGGGTTTTGATAGCTTTTGGAGTTTGACCGAGACTTGGGTAGTTTAACCCCCAAACACCATGCTCATAGTGTCGTTTGGAAATTAAACTAATGTGGTCGAAACTCATGATTTGTACAAAACTCGTAAAACGGCCATTGTGGGGCCCGTTTTGTAAACCTCGTTTCGATGTTAGAAATCTATTAGTTTTACTTATATTGATATGTTGCGATAATTGTTTCATTGGAAAGTGTCGGGAAGCGGATTTTTCGTTCAAGGGTAAAGAAAACTGATCAGTCCCCGTTAGTGCAATTGGACGCCGTCCAAAAAGGCTGGACGCCGTCCAGGCCTTCAGTACTGGACGCCGTCCAGGAATCTGGACGCCGTCCAGATGTACATGTCAAGAATTTTTTTTTTATGACGTGTTTTTGGTATAACGAAGTCGGGTCATTACAAGTGGTATCAGAGCATGGTCTAAGGGATTTAGGCGACTTGAGATAGGTGCCTAGACTTAGATTTATTTGTGTATGCATTTTTATGCGGGACTTGTAGGAGACGGGTCGGAACGGGCGTTGATTAGTGCTTAGGTTTATGTGAACTTACCTTGCGCTAATTGTTTTGTATTGTGTTAGCAATCATCAAGCGAGATAGGCGTTGTACTAGTAAGTTAATGCGATGTTCTCGCGTAACAATGATTAGCTACCATTTTTACGGGTTCAAATCATGTTAAACAAGCGATGTACGACGAATGTTAAGCAAGATGGGGTAGTGTGGTGTGTATGTATATACATATGTGTTAAGTCCTTTCGTTTCATTGTTTAATCTTTTCCGTTTTATAGAATGAAGATGAGAAATGGACACGACACCAATGATGGAAGTACGAGTGAGGACGTTGAGTTCACGGCCAAAGTTGAGGCCATATTTAAACGTCAAAAGGCGGAGTTCCTCGAGGATGTTAAGAAAATATTTCTAGATACGATTGACGAGCAACTAGTCAATGTGGTAAAGGAGCAAGTTAAGGCCGTTCTTCACGAAGATAATGTGGGAAGATGGGACTTTCTCTATAAGAACTTCAAGGATTCTCAACCTCCCCCCTTTGAAGGTGAACGAGACCCTCTAAAGAGTGCTCGTTGGATCTTCGATATGGAGGGGGCCTTTCGTACTTGTGAATGTCCTCCCAATAAGAAGACAAGGTACGGGTGTGGTATGTTGAGGGGTGATGCAAAGTTGTGGTGGGACGCAAAGCTCCAAGTTTATGGTGAAGAGCAATGCATGGAATTCACTTGGGATGAATTCAAGTTCTAATTTTTCAAAGAATACCGAACTTCAGCCGATCTTAATAGGCTTAAGGACAAGTTACGTTCCTTGAGGCAAGGGTCGATGGATTTGAACACTCTCAAATCCGTGTTTTTGTCCAAGACCCAATTTTGCCCGAAGTACGTCGGCAATGATAAAATGTTGAAGGAAGACTTCTATCGAACTTTAAATGACAACTATCAAGAGAAGATTAGCGTAACGGTGGTAAAGACTTTTGATGAGTTGTTTGATATGGCCAAAGGCTTTGAGGCGCTCGTGTTAAGGAAGAGTGGCTTTACTTTTGGCAAGAGAAAGAATGAAGGTTCGAGCCATTCGAACTTTTCAAACAAAAAGAACAAGAAGGGTTCCGGTAATGTTAGTAGTGGGAAGAAGGGTGCTTCCGGGGATTTTTCTTATTCGTGCTACAATTGTGGACAAAAGGGTCACATGGCTCGTGAATGTCCGAGTCTATCCTCCGCAAACAAAATCACTTGTTTTAATTGTGGTAAAGAAGGGCACAAGAGGCCGGAATGTCCCGACTTGCGCAATGATAATGTTAAGAGGTTGGAGAAGGCGGCAGGTACAGCTAGGGGTCGCAATTATTTGATGACCAATGAGGAAGCCAATCAATCTAATGATGTTGTCTCAAATACTTTCATGGTTAATTCTAATCCGGCAAGGATACTCTTTGATAGTGGTGCAAACTTGTCGTTTGTGTCACCAAAATTTGTGCCTAAACTTAATAGACCATTAGCTAAGTTAAGTCGTCCGATAGAAGTTGAAATAGTGGATGGCAAGACTGTGCTAGTGGTAGATGTGTGTAAAAAATGTAATGTTGTGTTTGGTGCCGAAAACTTTAAAATCGACCTCATCCCGATGACTTTGGGTGATTTTGATATCGTTGTTGGTATGGATTGGCTCGATCATAATAGAGTCGATATTGCATGCCATGAAAAATCTATTCGAGTGAAGACCCCTAGTGGGAGAGAGTTAATTATTCACGATGATAAACGAAGAAGACTTGTGCCGATATGCACTTTTGCACGGGCACGTGGTTTCCTTGTTAGTGGTGACATGGCTTTTCTTGCCCATGTTGTTGTGTGATGATCGCTCCAAATCCATATGGACGAACACGTCATTCATCGATTTCATTGCGAGGTATTTGACCTCTATATGATACGTTTTGTAAACATTGCATTCTTTTGAAAAGGCACACAATAAATGAATATTTAAATCAAAGGTTTTCGACATCTGATGATTTCTACATATAGAAAACCACCGTAAATAATAGTTTACAATAGTACTTCTGTTGACAATGCAGTCAAAATAAGATACATGGTGATGATTTGGTGAATGCAACGTTTCCTTGAAAAATATGCCATGTAAGACTCCATGCACATAGCTTGTCTAACATATAAGCAAACAGTGGAAGACTTCTAGGGAACTTTAGAATAAACATGCTAACAAGTGTCAACACAAAAGTTGGTGAGTTCATAGTTTTAATGTTTTGCATAATCTGTACATAAAGGTGGATCACAAGATTTCAGTTGTTTCATCGAGAAACGTTTATCAAAATATTCTACAAGATTGAGCACCCTGGTAACTGAACTTTAACGTCTATATAATAAATACCCCTGTTTTAACATACATATAACCAACATGTACAATACAGCAAACCAACGTGTACTAAACTCAAATAGCATACGTCTGTTTTATAGTTCAGGCTAGGGTTTCTATACCTGGAACAGACGGGGATGTCAAGCCCTATGGATCCATATACAACTATTCGCGCCCACCAGTTCTTATAACTGGCAGTTACTAGTTACCAAAGCTAAGGGATTTTCGGTTCAAACTCAGTGTAGAAGTAAGTATGTACTTGTATCCATTGCGTTTAAAATAAAGTGTATGTATTCTCAGCCCAAAAATATAGATTGCAAAAGCAATTAAAAAGGGAGCATATGAAACTCACCTTAGCAGCACATAAAGTTGTTCACCAAAACGTGACCAAAACTCGGAATACCAAATAACCGTAGATCTCAACGTATCAATATTGTTATTCAATATTGCAGGAAAGTACGTAGACGTAACGGAGATGATAAACACTAGGTATGACTTGCGAATATTACCCATGAACATTACCCATAACCTCTATGGCAATAGCCCATAATTTCCTTGGCTCTAGCTTGCTCGAAAACTCGTTTTGAAATCATTTGGACATCACTCCGTGATCGCATGGGAAGATATGACAGCTCACAAATGTTTTTGTCCTACGCTTGTCGACATATTTATTAATTATATTTATAATATATAGTTTATATAATTAATTATATATTATATTAAATTCACGTGCATAGTTGACATGTAATTTTTGTTTCGATAAGTCGTACGTCATCACGCGACTTATGTCCCGGTTCCGATTTTTCGAACGTCCTTTCGTACGCTGAGAAAACTTGCATTTTTCGTTTCGTGACTCGTACCTTTGTCAAAATATAGTCTTAAATTATCCATAACTATGTCACTCGAAGTGTAGCTTTAATCAATTAAGTGTTTTGGTTATTTGCTTCTATAAATCATCGTCTCGTAGTATATACATATACACATATACATTTTCATTTTAAAATAGTGTTTTACGGTAGCAAAATTTCTGTAGCAAAGTTTTTTACTGTAGCAAATAGTGATTTTTGAAAACACTGTAGCTTTTCGGGTACTGTAGAAATTCGAAAATACTGTAGCGAATTAGTGTTTTACAGGTTCATCTTAAACATTTTAGTTAACTTAACTAAATATCAATCGAATCAATAATCAAATGTTACTATCGTTTACTAAATAACTTGAAATTATATATATATATATATATATATATATATATATATATATATATATATATATATATATATATATATATATATATATATATATATATATATATATATATATGCACATTAAGTTATATATATATTGTTCGTGAATCTACGAGAATAGTCAAAGAATAATTGATTACATGAATATAGTTCCAAAACTTTGAGACTCAACATTACAGACTTTGCTTATCGTGTTGGAAACGTTAAAGATTATGTTGATTCTCATGATGAGCCACCACCCATTCATGAAATTTCGGTGGTTAATGAATTTGATGACGTTTTTTCGGATGAGTTACCGGGTGTTCCGGCGGAAAGACAAGTTGAATTTCGCATTGAGTTGGTTCCGGGAGCTACTCCCATTGCTAAAACTCCTTATTGTTTAGCGCCAACGGAAATGCAAGAGTTGTTAAATCAAACCCAAGAGTTACTTGAAAAGGGTTTCATTCGACCGAGTGCTTCGCCATGGGGCGCTCCGGTTTTATTTGTGAAGAAGAAGGATGGTAGTATGCGGATGTGCATCGATTATCGGGAGTTGAATAAAGTGACGATCAAGAATCGTTATCCTTTGCCTAGGATTGACAATTTATTTGATCAACTCCAAGGTGCAACGTATTTCTCTAAAATTGACCTACGGTCCGGCTATCACCAAATGCGGGTTCGCGAGGAAGATATTGAGAAAACGGCTTTTCGAACGCGTTATGGGCATTTTGAATTTGTGGTTATGCCTTTTGGTCTTACGAATGCACCGGCGGCATTCATGGATCTTATGAACCGAGTGTGCCAACCTATGTTGGACAAGTCGGTAATTGTGTTCATTGACGACATACTTGTCTATTCAAAGAGTATGAAAGAACATGAACTTCATTTGCGGTGTGTGTTAAAGACGTTGTGGAAGGAGAAGTTGTATGCTAAATTCCCCAAATGTTAATTTTGGCTAAGGGAAGTTCAATTCCCTGGCCATATTGTGAACGAAGATGGTATTCAAGTAGATCCGGGGAAGATTGAGACGGTGAAGAGTTGGGGATGACCGACTACGCCTACGGAAATCCGAAGTTTTCTCGGATTGGCCGGTTATTATCGTCGGTTTATCCAAGACTTTTCTAAGATTGCTTCTCCATTGATGAAGTTAACAAGAAAGAACGCGAGATTTAATTGGGAGAACGAGCAAGAAATTGCTTTTCAATTGTTAAAAGAGAATTTATGTCAAGCTTCGGTGTTAGTGTTGCCGGAAGGGGTAGAAGACATGACGGTTTATTGTGACGTGTCTTTAAATGGACTCGGGTGTGTTCTAATGCAAAGAGGTAAAGTCATCGCGTATACCTCCCGACAATTAAAAGAACACGAAACGAGATATCCGACTCATGATTTCGAGTTGGCGGCGGTGGTTCATGCGTTGAAAATTTGGCGCCATTACTTGTATGGTGTCAAGTGTACGATTTATTCGGATCACAAGAGTTTGAAACATCTTTTTGATCAAAGAGATTTGAATTATCATCAACGTAGATGGATGGATGTGGTGAAAGACTACGATTGTGAAATACCTTATCATCCGGATAAGGCGAATGTGGTCGCGGATGCGTTAAGTCGAAAGAGTCAACATCCGGTGATACGAGTAGTATCGTTACGCATGATCATTACTAACGATTTTCCTGTAAAGCTTGGCGAGACTCAAATCGAAGCTTTTGTTAACAATAAGCATGAGGAACGAATCGTGAGACAAACGGAGTTTATTACCTTAGGTCCGCATGGTTTGTTATCTTTTCAAGGAAGAATGTGGGTGCCTAAAATGGGTGATCATCGACGAGTGCTACTTGATGAAGCACATAAGTCAAAGTATTCCATTCACCCGGGCGCGACGAAAATGTATCTTGATTTGAAGAAAGAGTATTGGTGGTCGGGCATGAAACGTGATGTTGTAAAGTATGTTGAACAATGTGTCATGTGTTTGCAAGTTAAAGTCGAACACCAAAAGCCGTATGGTATGTTACAACCGTTGGAAATTCCAAAATGGAAATGGGAGCACATTACCATGGATTTCATCACAAAGTTACCAAAGACGGCGAGAACCCAATTTGATACGATTTGGGTGATAGTTGACCGGTTGACGAAAAGTGCTTTGTTTCTTCCCATTCGGGAAGCGATATCGTCGGAGACCTTGGCTAAGTTGTTTATCAAGGAACTGATAACGAGACACGGGGTTCCTATATCTATTATTTCAGATCGAGATACTCGTTTCACATCTCGATTTTAGGAAAAGTTTCATGAAGATATGGGCACACAATTGAAATTGAGCACGGCGTATCATCCTCAAACGGACGGTCAAACCGAACGTACGAATCAAATTTTAGAGGATATGTTGCGGGCGTGTATTATTGATTTCGGCGGTAGTTGGGACAAGCACTTACCTTTGGTGGAATTCTCGTACAATAATAGTTACCATACTAGTATCGAGATGCCACCATATGAGATGCTTTATGGGCGTAGGTGTCGAACCCTGATTTGTTGGGGTGAAGTGGGTCAAAGAGAAATCGGGAGTACAGATTTGGTTTTAGAGACGAATAGCAGGATTGATATGATACGGGCTCATTTGAAAAAGGCTCAAGATAGACAAAAGTCGTATGCCGACAAACGTAGGCGAATGATTGAATTCTAAGAAGGTGACATGGTGATGCTTAAGGTTTCGCCATGGAAAGGTATTATTCGGTTTCGAAAACGGGGAAAGTTAGCTCCTCGGTTTATTAGCCCATTTAAAGTTTTAGCTCGTGTTGGCGAAGTTGCATATCGTTTGGAATTACCCGAAGAACTTTCGGGGATCCATAATACATTTCATGTTTCCCATTTCCGTAATTGTCTTGCGGATGATTCTTCGTGGGTGTCATTAGACGAAATTGAGCTAAACAACAAGTTAGAGTATATTGAGGAGCCGGTTGCTATACTTGACGAAAAAGTGAAAAGATTGAGAAATAAAGAGGTGAGAACTTTTAAAGTTCAATGGCATCGTAGTATAGGTTCCGAGTTTACTTGGGAGCCCGAAGAGTTTGTTCTTGTGTATCTTCCTACTTGTCATGCGGCTTCAATTACGAGGTCGCAATCCGGTTCAAGTGGGGGAGAGTTGTAAGATCCAGTTTTTCCAAGTTATGTTGGACGCCGTCCAACAGGGTGGGACGCCGTCCCAATATGAAGGGCTGGACGCCGTCCAGATGACCTGACGAGCCAGCTTTTGTGTTTTTGATATTTAAAAGGGGTAACTTGGTAATTTCATAATGTGGACTACTTTAAGGCCCTAGATCAGTTTGTAGAGCCTCATTTACTCCATTTACAACCACCAAACCTCTTCCACTTAAATTCTAGGGAGAGAGAGTGATTCAAGTGTGAGAAAGCTCAAATTGAAGTAGAAGAAGCTTGTTTCGGGTTAGAGCTCGAGTATTAAAGTTGTTCATCTCCCCACTAGCTACATTTTGATTGTAGTGGTAAGTCTTAACCTTGATTTCCTTACTATTAATTGTTTAAGGGTTAGGGTTTGGGTTAGTGATGTGTATAAAACCCATTTTTTAGTGATTTGGGGGTTTTTGGGTAAGTTTGGGTTATGGAGACTCAAAGATGACTAACCTAGGGTTTTGAAAAGTTAAAGTGTGTAAATGGGTCTAAAAGGCTTAGTAAATCACTAGCACACTTGTGGTTAATGTTAGTGGGTGTCATTTGCGTTGTGGGTGACCCAAATGGGTGTGTTGACCTTGAAATGGGTCAAATGGGTCTTTGGCGACCTAGGTTGATTAATGAGTAGGAAAACACACTAAACTTGTGATTATAAAGTGTATTAAGACCATAATGGGCTAGCGTTAGGGTTTTGGTGAAGTTGACCCATTATTAGGGTTATGTGAGCAAATGGGTCGGAATTGCACCTTGGGTCAAAAGACCCTAGAATGTTGAATGAGTTGGTTGACCAACTTGAGTCGTGATTGATTATGTGCTAAGTCTAATAGGTACATTACATTGAAGTTGCAAGCTCGGTTATCTTTCACAAAAGGCTCTAAGGTGAGTGGAATAATTATATGCGTAGGTATATAATGTATTTATTTGTTGTAGCGTGAGATGTGAAGTGTCGATGTGCTAAGACACCACATTTCAGGTGACGAGTGAAGTGTCAATGTGCTAAGACACCACTCAAAGTAATATGACGGGTTAAGTGTCGATGTGTTAAGACGCCACCCAGGGTGAAGTGTCGATGTTTTAAGATGCCACTCGGGGTGAAGTGTCGATGTGTTAAGACACCACCCAGAGTGAAGTATCGATGTGCTAAGATTCCACTCCAAATAAGTTGAAGGGTGAAGTGCCGATGTGTTAAGGCGCCACTCGAGGTGAAGTATCAACGTGTTAAGATGCCACCTCAAGTAAAATGAAGAGTGAAGTTTCGAAGTGTTAAGACACCACTCGGGGTGAAGTGTCGACGTGTTAAGACGCCACCAGGGTGAAGTATCGACATGTTAAGATGCCACCCGTGGGGTTAGTGTACGACGTGTTAAGTGCACTAATGGATGTTATCAACTCCGACGGTCTTTTAAATACCGTCCCCTCGTTCGATTGGTTAACCATGGTTATTGTGTTGTAGTATAGCATACTATAATATTCGGGTTATATATATATATATATATATATATATATATATATATATATATATATATATATATATATATATATATATATATATATATATATATATATATATATATATATATATATATGCCATTGTTTTTGCTAGCTTGCGGTATTGGAGGTTACTAGCTTTGTATTTGAGATTATAAACTAATTGTGTTGCTAGCATGTATGCGGTATGTGAGTAAGTGATTGCAAGTAGGTATATTATATATGTATGTATATAATTATTGCATTCACTAAGCGTTTTTCTTACCCTCTCGTTGTTTATCTTTTTATAGGCTCCGGCGTTGACAAGGGTAAGGGTATTCGATTGGATTAGAGATACCGCTTGTTGTTTAGGGGACGCTTTTGGGTTTTGATAGCTTTTGGAGTTTGATCGAGACTTGGGTAGTTTAACCCCCAAACACCATGCTCATAGTGTCGTTTGGAAATTAAACTAATGTGGTCGAAACATGATTTGTACAAAACTCGTAAAATGGCCGTTGTGGGCCCCGTTTTGTAAACCTCGTTTCGAAGTTAGAAATCTATTAGTTTTACTTATATTGATATGTTGCGATAATTGTTTCGTTGGAAAGTGTCGGGAAGCGGGTTTTTCGTTCAAGGGTAAAGAAAACTGACCAGTCCCCGTTAGTGCAATTGGACGCCGTCCAAAAAGGCTGGACGCCGTCCAGGCCTTCAATACTGTACGCCGACCAAATGTACAGGTCCAGATTTTTTTTTTATGACGTGTTTTTGGTATAACGAAGTCGGGTCGTTACAGTTTCCAGCCAAGTTTAAGGTATTTAATTCATCATTCTATCAAAAGTCTACTTTTTTCTACGTTTTGATGTATCAATGTATAACGCATTGTTTTTTTGGTGACTTGCATGATTTCAAGATTCAAAATATTGTTGGTTCATGTGATGTTAAATTTCCCATTAGACTTGAAGGCCTCGCGTACTCTCATAGTGCCTTTTCAAGTGTGAGTTACAAAATATTTTGCCTTCCTTTTACATTTTTACTTATTAAATTATTAATGTTGACCCACCACATTACCCACAATCCACTGTTATATTGTAGCCACAGTGTTTTCTTTCATTTCTCCTTTTTTTAAAAAAAAATTTAACCCCTTGAAGAAATCATACGATAGTTTTCATTACAGTATGAACCAGAACTGTTCCCAGGACTGATTTATCGAATTTGCTTATTTTCGTTTCTGGGAAAATTGTGCTTACCAGAGCTAAAGTGTGATTACTGAACCTGCTATTGATCTTTCTTTTTGTTCGCTTTTTATTTTTATTTTTTTATTCTTTTTCATTTTTACTACACTTTTGGGATCTCTATATTTGTCGAAATTACAGGTTAGGGACGAAACTTACACTGCATTCGAGAACATATATCCAGTTTTGACCAAATTTAGGAAGAACCAACAATGGTAAAAAAACACTCTTACCATGTTGGCTTATGTTTCATAACACAATTTTATGTCATTGTATCAATTTAATGTTATTTTATTTTTGCTGTAGATCTATGGATGAATTCGGTAAAAGAGTTCTATGGGGCGCGTTTACGGAATGGGTCGACCATTGAGTTTGAACACAAGTGTAGATACCTGATGGGAATATGTAACAAACGAGAATGAAGACGGTGAAGCATCAACAGCCTTCTTTCTTCGTCAGATATCCTTTTTCTTCATCCACCCACTGTTGTTGGAAATTTGTCTTCATCTTGCAAGTAACGTTGGCTATTTGTTTTTTTGGTCGATTCTGTAACAACCCGGAAATTTCTGACCAAATTTAAACTTTATTTTTATATTATTCCGACACGATAATCAAAGTTTGTTAAGTTGAATCTCAAGAAGTGTACACTGTATTCATACATTCATTTAACCTTGACCAAACCTTGACGATTCACGAACCATTATAATTGGATTGGAAAATATACGTATATATATATATATATATATATATATATATATATATACACACAAAAATATAATATTAACTTAGTCGTAAAACGTTTTGGATTTAAAATAGTATTATTATAATATATATTGGTAAATAACGAGACGTCGATTTATAGAAGTAAATGACCAAAACACTCAAATGAATAGGTTACACTTTGAGTGGGATAATTTTTCATTGATTTGAGTCTTGTTATTGATAAAGGTACATTACACGAAACGCAAAGTACCAGTTTTCTAAGCGTACGAAAATGCGTTCGAAAAACCGGAATCGGTACTTAAGTCGAGGGTCAACGTACTACACGTCGGTGTAAAAATTTCAAATCAACTATGCACGAGAATATAATATAATATTTAATTAATTCTAAAGATTAAATATATTATATATTAAATAATATTATTCATATTACACAAATGTGAAATCTGGTGTCGGCAGTTTTGATTCGTGGGATATGAGCTGTGATTGAGCCTCATGCGATCGCATGGGCTCACCACACAACCCTCATGCGATCGCATGAGGAGTAGGTGGGCTTGACATCCTTTAAATCTCGAACGAACGCAATTGTAATTCATTTCATCATTCATCTGTCTCTCGCATGCTCTCTTTACAAATATATAAATTATAATTATAATTATTATTATTAAGATTAATATTATTATTAATCTTATTATTAGTATTAGTAGTATTTTTTTTATTATCATTAAGTAATATACAAAAAATACTACGATGGAGTGCTGCTCGAGTGATTTAAAATGAGTTTTCAAAACTGGTTTTCGAAGTAGGATAGAGCTAAGGAAATTATGGGTTATGGCTATGGAGGCTATGGGTATGGACCATGGGTATGCTCGTGAGGTCAAACTAGTGTTTATCATCTCCGTTGCGTCTACGTACTTTCCTACAATATTGAATCACAATATTAATACGTGAGTATTCATATCTTATCTTTTAAATATTAATAGTGTATTCATGTCTAGTGCTCGAGTATATATGTTTATGCATGCTTGTATGTTTTAATTTTGTCATTAGATAGTCTATGATGAATCACGAATTTGATACATATGTTATTGATAAAAGATATATGATATGCATGTCGTTGGAAAGCTATCGAAAAATCAATAACTTTTCATTTAGAAATCGCGTGATTTCGATGAACGAATTAAAAGATACGGTCAACTGAATTATGGTTGACGTTAATTGAAATTGTGTTTGAAACTGTAAATTAATATTTAAACAACTTGTCTATGAGATTGATAAAGTGGATTTTTAGATATTACGAATCGAGTAAATGAATTTCTATATAAGGTACATTTTGTTTTGTTGACCAATTGTCAAGTTGACTGTCTTATCATGTTTTAAAAGCTTTATAAACACTATAATCTAATTTTACAAGTATTGGGAAACTATATGAAATGTTAAAATATATCCAATTGCCATGATCATTCAATTACAATATAACTCTTGAGATAAATAATGTTTTGAGTTTAATAAACTATAAATTCGTTCAACTATCAAGACTTATACTATGTTAATATAATAAACATGTATAGATTTAAAGATCATATTGTGTCAGATTAACTTTTGAGATGACTTTTGTATGTCGGTCTCGAGCATTAGGATTGTGATACACTATGACCCGACCTAGCTTATTAAACATTTATTGACCAACATATATTCTCTTGGTTGAGATCTACAGTTATTTTGCATTCCGAGTTTCGGTCACATTTCGGTGAATGACCTTATGTGCTACTAAGGTGAGTTTCATTTGCTCCCTTTTTGATCGCTTTTGCAATATATATTTTTGCACTGAGAATATATGCACTTTATTTTAAACGCAATGGATACAAGGACATACTAAATTCTACACCGAGTTTGAACCGAAAATCCCTTGGCTTTGGTAACTAGTAACTGCCGGTTATAAGAACTGGTGGGAGCGAGTAGTAGTATATGGATCCATAGGGCTTGATATCCCCGTCCGAGCTAGAGCACTAGCCTTTTAACGGACGTATGCTATTTGAGAAGTGTACACGTTGGTTTGCGTGTATTATTAAGATGATTATACAAAGGGTATAAATTATATATACATTAAGTTTAGTTACCAGGGTGCTCAATTTCGTAGAATATTTTGATAAACGTTTCTGGATGAAACAACTGAAAACTTGTGATTCACCTTTATATACAGATTATGCGCAATATTAAAACTATGAACTCACCAACCTTTGTGTTGACACTTTTAAGCATGTTTATTCTCAGGTTTCTAGAAGTCTTCCGCTGTTTACTTATACGTTATACAAGCTATGTCCATGGAGTCATACATGCTTTATTCAAGAAAACTTTGCATTCACAAAATCATCACCATGTATCTTATTTTGACTGCATTATCAACGGATGTAGTATTGTAAACTATTATATACAGTAATTGTCTATACGTAGAAATCATCAGACATCGAAAACCTTAGATTTATATATATTCATTTATGGTGTGCCTTTTCAAAAGAATGCAATGTTTACAAAACGTATCATATAGAGGTCACAACCTCACTATGAAATCGATGAATGATGTATTCGTCTAAATGGATTTGGACGGGTCATCACAGTTGGTATCAGAGCTTGAGGTCATAGGGAACCAGAATTTGTATTACTGTGTTTAACTGGTAATTGTTAGGATGCATTGGTGAGTCTGGACTATGACCGTATGTGTTTTTATCGAGTTTTTCTTATCATTTCTTGTCAGAAATTACCTGCTTATCATTCCTAAGTCTAGACATGTCTTACTGCATTTACTGCATAGATAGTGTACCGACAAAATTCATATCTTAGCATATCTGTTACTGTAAACTTTTCCTGACATCTTCCGAAAATTTCTCCGTAATTTACGGGATTTTGGTATTATATATACATATGTAAATTATGTATTGAAGAGTACCAATCTAAATTCTATAATCTATTTCATATCAAAAATTATCTTTCTAATTATACAAGATGGATCCTGTATCTAGTTCAAATTCATTAAACTCCGACAGCTATTCCGATATGGATATTCACCTGAACTCCGAAGATAGTATAAACAGAATGGATCAACTAATCAGCCATCATCTATTCTGGATGAATTAGGGATGGGTTCGTAGCTTAATTAATTATTGGAGACAAGAAGAAGGCGATCCCTTCCATCCCCCACATTGCCCTCTTGGCGAAGAACCTGAAGCACTTACCAGTAAACCTGTTCATAATACCATTTTCTTTCTCATCTCCAGAGTATCTCGTCATGATTATATACTCTCTCAAATTCTAGACCTTATTCATCCGCTCGTCCGAACCAACAATCATCCCGGTGTAATAGAAGAAGTCAACGAGCTTCACGCTCGAGTATTGGCTTTGGAGAATATAATGCAGAACTTACAAGCATCACAAGCCCCACAACCACCAACCGCACCACCAGCATCAACACCAACAGTACCATTACCACCATCAACAACAACATCCGCATCCCACATGTCATAACCCGTCCAAATTCTTCTGAACGAATACAATAACATCTGGTCCCATTACGAAGTTCTGACCTCTATATGCCATGAACGTCTCCATGTAATATGAGCAAATGCACAGCGGAAGATTTCTTTCATACCTGAGAATAAACATGCTTTAAAGTGTCAACCAAAATATTGGTGAGTTCATAAGTTTATCATAAAACAATAAAATTCATCATTTCGATAGACTACAAGATTTAAATCCTGGACGTGTTGCTTTCCTAATACAAGGTTAGCAAGTGGGTGACACAAAACCATAAGTTTTGAGCTAAAATTTTCAAATCTGAAACCCACCAAACTCACAAAAACATTTTGCAAACACCTGTGAAGGGTTATTCCGAAAAACTTATCTAGGGTAAAAGCTAGAATGAATTTTCAAAAGATCAAATGTTTTCATAATGATCCAATTTCCTTAAGGATCTAAATTTTTATAGTCATGTGGGATTGTAAACCACATCGTTACTATCATTGTTTATACCGCCGTATCAAAATCACTAATGTATAAAGTGTGAAGAATAAAGAAGTGATTCGTGTGATTTAATTTCAAGTTCTGTATTGCTTGAGGACAAACAACGTTCAAGTGTGGGGATATTTGATAGTGCTCCAAACGAACATATATTTAGTCGTAATATCATCCCAATATGTAAAGTTTTTAGTTGTAATTATTCTATTTTTAAGTTGTAATTGTTTAAATAAATAAATGCAAAGACGAAGCACGAAGATTAAAGAATTAAAGAAAAAGCGTCCTAAAACTGGAAAAGGGTCCTTAAAGCTATAGTGCACTCAAAAGCGTCCCAAAAATTGAGTTAAAAGACTTGCGCAGATTTTGGGAGTTAAGGAAAATAATTTTTTGTGCAAATTACAAATTGCGAAACGCAAAGTACAAGATATTAAATAGTTCGAAAGGACGTTCAAAAATCCGGAACCGGGACCTGAGCCAACTATCAACGCGCGACGCAACGGGCCAAAAATTAAGAGTCAACTATGCACAAGAATATAATATAATATTTAAATATTATATAAATTATTTATATATTATATATATTTAAATAATACGTCGACAAAGAAGAAAACAAAGCAATGTGGCTGGATCCAGCTGGCCATGCGATCGCATGGCCTGGAAGAGCAAATTCCATGCGATCGCATGGGGCCAAAACTCAGGCCACATATATAAATACCTGGCTTCTGATCGAGTAAAAAAACACCAAAAATAATAATAATACTCCCTCTGTAATAATAATATATATAATATATATATAGTATAGGTTAGTTTTATATTAGATTAGTTTGGGTTATGTAAAGGTTATTTTACGGGTTTTGAAGTAGAAATTCTGTCCGTGTAACACTACGCGATAAATACTCAACGTAAGTTATGTTTTCCTTCTTAAAATTAATGTCTCGTAACTAAGTTATTATTATGCTTATTTAAGCCAAAGTAATCGTGATGTTAGACTAAATATTAAAGATGGGGTTATTGGGCTTTGTACCATAATTGGGGTCTGGACAAAAGAATGACACTTGTGGAAATTAGACTATGGGCTATTAATGGGCTTTATATTAAATTAATGATACCTCGTTAATTTAATATAAAGGTTATGATTTGACGTATCTATATATAACCACATACGCTTAATCGGACACGATGGGCGGGATATTTATAAGTACAAATTATTGTTCATTTGACCCGACACGGGGATGGATTAATAGTTAATGGACTCATTAAAACAGGGGTGGATTACATTCAAGGGTAATTGGTGTAATTGTTAACAAAGTATTAAAACCTTGGATTACACACAATCGATAACCTGGTGTATTCATTAAACAAAGTATTAAGACCTTGTTACAGTTCGAATCCCCAATTAGTTGGAATATTTGACTTCGGGTATAAGGTTAAATTTGCCGAGCATTTCATAATTATGACCGATGAACTATTATGGGCAAAACCCAGATAGGTTTCAATTACATCCAGGACAAAGGACAATTAACCCAGGGTAATAAATAATCAAAACGTCAAACATCATGGTTACGGAAGTTTAAATAAGCATAATTATTATATTGTTATTTATTTTACGCACTTAAATTATCGTCATTTATATTTTGCATTAGGTTTTAATTGTGACTTAAAATATAAAACCAACAAACCGGTCATTAAACGGTAAACCCCCTTTTATATATTATTATATATAATTATATATATTTTGTACAAATATAATTATTTAAAATATAGTTTGAAATAAGCCATCTCCCTGTGGAACGAACCGGACTTACTAAAAACTACACTACTTTACGATTAGGTACACTACCTATAAGTGTTGTAGCAAGGTTTAGGTATATCCCATCTGTAAATAAATAATTAAAACTTATATTATTTGTATCGTATTTCGTAGTAAAAATAATAACTATTTCGTATACACCTCGCACGACATCAGGTGGCAATTATCATGTCTACATAATTCAATGGTGGCAATTATCATGTCCACATAATTCAACGGTAGCAATTATCATGTCCACATAATTCAATAATAATCCGTAGAACTTCTGTCTGCATAATTATTCATTCGAGGAATGTTTTGCTTGTGTCTATCTGATCAAACATTTATAAAAGCATTTCATGTATTCGCAGTTCAAAGTATATTTCAAAAGCATTTAGTAAAGCAGTTATAAAAACAGCGCATGTATTCTCAGTCCCAAAAATATAAAGAGTAAAAGGGAGCAAATGAACTCACCATCCTGTATTTCGTAGTAAAAATACATATGACGACATTGAACAAGTATAGGGTTGGCCTTGGATTCACGAACCTATATCAATTATATATATTAACACATATAATGGTAATCGAACAAATTTATATATATTTAGTGATTTACTTGTTATTTTAATCATGGGTTTTATTAATGACTTAATTAATTATGTTTAATATATAATTACATGTAGTATTAATATAATTATAGTATATGTAATAAGTATATTTTTGGTATACAAAATATATATTTGTTATAGTATAATAATAATACGAATAATAATAGTTATAATAAAGATGATACTTTTAAAAATGTTAATTTTAATAATAATGATAATAATAATAATAATAATGTTAATAATATTAAAGTTGATAATAAAAATAATGATAATTCCTAATAATACTAATAGTAAAAATAATGATATTTTTAGTAATGATAATACTATACTAATTCTAATAATGATAATAATAATAGTAATGATAAAAATAATACTAATAATGTTAAAAATAATAATAAAAGTTATAATAATAATAATAATTTTACTATTGATGATTGATGATAACAATAATAATAATAATACTTAATTTAATAAATATAATAATAATAATAATAATAATAATAATAATAATAATAATAATAATAATAATAATAATAATAATAATAATAATAATAATAATAGTAGTAGTAGAAAACTACCTCAAGAATAAGTTCCAAATAAAAAAAAGTATCCTTGCCCGAGCTCGAACCCGCGACCTCCCGCTCACCCAACACCCCACTCAAACCACTCCACCACCCATTCATTTTTGTATTAATTCTCGACTTTTATCTATATAATCCCGTCACCATCTATAACTGGCCAAATTTTACATTGGCCCAATAGCAATTTTACTAGCCCAATCGTTCCAAATCCAGTTAACTCCTAATCGGTCCATTCAAACATATACACGGCCCAATGATAGTAAAAGGGATTTATTTAACAACTCAAAGTCATTTTCCATCACCAATCATAAAAGATAACTTGTCGGCCATTTAGCAAATAATACTTTGTATGAATAATTAATTAATTAAGTATGTATCCTTTTTCGTGAACCAGTGAGCATAAATGGGCAGCCAAAGGAAGAGAATAATGATGATGTTGGTTCGATGATAGTGGTTTTGGGTGATGGTTTCCGTAGACAAAAAAAAATCAGTAAGCGTAGCAGCAACCATAGTAACACGACATCAGTTTTTGTTGGAGTGCTTGAGGGTATTGTTCGAACACGAAACATCAACGATAATGATTATGGTCAATGATGATTTTTGTGGTTTTGTTCTTGACTCAAGAAAACTCAAAAGGTGGTGGGTTATTCGATATATAGCGATAGTATAGTAGTGGCAAACAACTAGGTAATATTCTAATGGCGTTTGGATTTGTTTGCGTGAAATGATCCAGTAACAAACAACAAATAAAAAAAATGAAACGGTAATGTGTTGGTGAGGGTGATGGTGCTTGCTTGTTCACGTCAAGGAAGAAATATATATATATATATATATATATATATATATATATATATATATATATATATATATATATATATATATATATATATATATATATATATATATATATATATATATATATATATATATATATATATAAAATGAAACAAACAATCGTGGTGGTTTACGAATCAAAAAGAAGCATACCGAAGTGGAAACGAATTGGAGGTTTATGATGGGTCGTATTTTATTCCTTTCGAACGGCTGCAACAGTAGTTATACGGTGGTAATGGCGGTTTCATAGTTGTGTATGGTGGAGTGGCCAGTGGCGTTTCTTGGTTCATGGTGGTGGTAGTTCTCAAAGGTTGCGAGTTTTATGTTATGGTTGCGAATGATCGATGTTGTTGATGTTCTTAGGTGGTGTTTGAGTTCGAAACAGGAAGACAAAAAAAATAGATGATGGTTTTTGTAGTTTGGTTTGTTACAATCGGATAGGCAACAGAAAATCATAAGTAAAAATGGTGATATGGTGAAGTGGTTGTGATTTACACTAGAAGTAATGATAGAAACAGAAATATTAAAACAAAAGTGGTTGGATAGTGGGGATCAATCTTATTCATATATGTGTAATAATAACTGTAAATTTCTTTAATAATTATTAATATTAATATAATCATAATCATAATATAATTAAATAATAAAATGTGTGATAATATTAGCCGTCGTCTATTACGGACTAAATTTCGTGCTCCATTGTTAATTAGTGCGAATAAAAATTCTTCGGAAAAATTCCAAATTTTTATAGTGATCACCTTTATTTATTTAAGTCATTATAATTTATACTTAGATTTTACAGAAGTTTTCAATATAATGAAATACAGAAAACACGAAGAGGTAGATAATTACGGACAAGAATATTTATGAAAATATCCTCAGAAATATTGAAGATATTTATGATGATATTTTGGAATTTCTAAGTTCGAAGGTTAATTAAGAAAAAAATTTTGCAAGATTTTAACATGACTTCGGAGCAAGATATTCTCTGAAGATTTCAACGGATCCAGAATTACCTGGATTCTTTGAATATAGGGTATGGTCCTTGTATTTGTCCTTAGTCTCCTTCGTGGCTAGCTCAATCCGTTTTCCTGTTCCAACTTTTCTGAGCTTTTCCAACATACTATTCTTTATCATCAAACTTTCGACGATTAAAGTCGTTTACGGTTGTCTACAGTTTCTTCTGCTTCATTCAGCTTTCTCAAAGTTCAATGTATTGATTCGTAGGCTGGGTGCTTTTCAAAATTTCAGGATTGAAAGATCATAATTCTAAGAGAAAATTGTTATACATATAACTGTTGATGTAGATATGCTGTGAGTTTTCAAAGTACTGATTGCTGATTCCCGGTAATTGGTATGCCAGTTCTCGTTACAAGATGCGGATGAGTATATGATAGGGTTTCAATGAATAAATATAATGATTTATCAGAGAGATTTAAGCCAAGATGCAAAAAGGTTGCTGGTACATCTGTTGGTAATATTGCAGAATATAAAAGGTTTCCTGGTAACAAAGGCGAAAAGACAGCGTATATATCAAGGTTATAATAAGGTTGTTTCGAACGAAAAGTCGAAGTTGATTTGCTGGAGCTGTGACAAAACTGGCTATCTCGGACAGGAGTTAAGTTATTTCCGGTAATAACAACCCCAAAGGAACTAGCACAGATACGTGTTAAACGTTTACTCAGTTTTTGAGAGTTTTTCAGGTGCATAACTATATTCATCAATCTTTTCTTTCGTAGATGAAGTGCGGTTGGTTCATCATCTCGATTGAGGTATTTTCAAGAATCATGAAAGTTTGAACGCAGATTGTAATCGTCAAGATACAAATGAGGTTTAAGATGAAATCAAGTGGCAAACTTGAAGAATTATTTAGTTTCATATGTTATAATCAATATTTTAATTCATTTTTAATTGTCCAATCTTATTAGTCCACAGTCGATAGTCCACAGTTGACAGTCCAATAATTCATATATAGTTTAATATATAATATTCGAATTAATTAATACGTGTCGTGACCCGTATACATCTCAGACTTGATCACAACTCAAACTATATATATTATTGTAGAATCAACCTCAACCCTGTATAGCTAACTCCAGCATTACTGCATATAGAGTGTCTATGGTTATTTCAAATAATATATATAGATGCGTCGATATTGTAGTGACCCGAACTTTTTCATGTTTATATATATTAATTGAGATTGATATTTACATGATTAAATGTTTCCAACATGTTAAACAATCAAACTTGTTAAGACTTGATTAATTGAAATATGTTTCATATAGACAATTGACCACCCAAGTTGACCGGTGATTCACGAACGTTAAAACTTGTAAAAACTATATGATTACATATATATGGATATATATATAGTTAACATGATACTATGATAAGTAAACATATCATTAAGTATATTAACAATGAACTACATATGTACAAACAAGACTACTAACTTAATGATTTTTAAACGAGACATATATGTAACGATTATCGTTGTAAAGACATTTAATGTATATATATCATATTAAGAGATATTCATACATGATAATATCATGATAATATAATAATTTAAAATCTCATTTGATATTATAAACATTGGGTTAACAACATTTAACAAGATCGTTAACCTAAAGGTTTCAAAACAACACTTACATGTAACGACTAACGATGACTTAACGACTCAGTTAAAATGTATATACATGTAGTGTTTTAATATGTATTTATACACTTTTGAAAGACTTCAATACACTTATCAAAATACTTCTACTTAACAAAAATGCTTACAATTACATCCTCGTTCAGTTTCATCAACAATTCTACTCGTATGCACCCGTATTCGTACTCGTACAATACATAGCTTTTAGATGTATGTACTATTGGTATATACACTCTAATGATCAGCTCTTAGTAGCCCATGTGAGTCACCTAACACATGTGGGAACCATCATTTGGCAACTAGCATGAAATATCTCATAAAATTACAAAAATATGAGTAATCATTCATGACTTATTTACATGAAAACAAAATTACATATCCTTTATATCTAATCCATACACCAACGACCAAAAACACCTACAAACACTTTCATTCTTCAATTTTATTTATCTAATTGATCTCTCTCAAGTTCTATCTTCAAGTTCTAAGTGTTCTTCATAAATTCCAAAAGTTCTAGTTTCATAAAATAAAGAATACTTTCAAGTTTGCTAGCTCACTTCCAATCTTGTAAGGTGATCATCCAACCTCAAGAAATCTTTGTTTCTTACAGTAGGTTATAATTCTAATACAAGGTAATAATCATATTCAAACTTTGGTTCAATTTCTATAACTATAACAATCTTATTTCAAGTGATGATCTTACTTGAACTTGTTTTCGTGTCATGATTCTGCTTCAAGAACTTCGAGCCATCCAAGGATCCGTTGAAGCTAGATCCATTTTTCTCTTTTCCAGTAGGTTTATCCAAGGAACTTAAGGTAGTAATGATGTTCATAACATCATTCGATTCATACATGTAAAGCTATCTTATTCGAAGGTTTAAACTTGTAATCACTAGAACATAGTTTAGTTAATTCTAAACTTGTTCGCAAACAAAAGTTAATCCTTCTAACTTGACTTTTAAAATCAACTAAACACATGTTCTATATCTCTATGATATGCTAACTTAATGATTTAAAACCTGGAAACACGAAAAACACCGTAAAACCGGATTTACGCCGTCGTAGTAACACCGCGGGCTGTTTTGGGTTAGTTAATTAAAAACTATGATAAACTTTGATTTAAAAGTTGTTATTCTGAGAAAATGATTTTTATTATGAACATGAAACTATATCCAAAAATTATGGTTAAACTCAAAGTGGAAGTATGTTTTCTAAAATGGTCATCTAGACGTCGTTCTTTCGACTGAAATGACTACCTTTACAAAAACGACTTGTAACTTATTTTTCCGACTATAAACCTATACTTTTTCTGTTTAGATTCATAAAATAGAGTTCAATATGAAACCATAGCAATTTGATTCACTCAAAACGGATTTAAAATGAAGAAGTTATGGGTAAAACAAGATTGGATAATTTTTCTCATTTTAGCTACGTGAAAATTGGTAACAAATCTATTCCAACCATAACTTAATCAACTTGTATTGTATATTATGTAATCTTGAGATACCATAGACACGTATACAATGTTTTGACCTTTCATGTCGACACATATATATATATTTCGGAACAACCATAGACACTCTATATGTGAATGTTGGAGTTAGCTATACATGGTTGAGGTTGATTCCAAAATATATATAGTTTGAGTTGTGATCAATACTGAGATACGTATACACTGGGTCATGGATTGATTCAAGATAATATTTATCGATTTATTTCTGTACATCTAACTGTGGACAACTAGTTGTAGGTTACTAACGAGGACAGCTGACTTAATAAACTTAAAACATCAAAATATATTAAAAGTGTTGTAAATATATTTTGAACATACTTTGATATATATGTATATATTGTTATAGGTTCGTGAATCAACCAGTGGCCAAGTCTTACTTCCCAACGAAGTAAAAATCTGTGAAAGTGAGTTATAGTCCCACTTTTAAAATCTAATATTTTTAGGATGAGAATACATGCAGGTTTTATAAATGATTTACAAAATAGACACAAGTACGTGAAACTACATTCTATGGTTGAATTATAGAAATCGAATATGCCCCTTTTTATTAAGTCTGGTAATCTAAGAATTAGGGAACAGACACCCTAATTGACGCGAATCCTAAAGATAGATCTATTGGGCCTAACAAACCCCATCCAAAGTACCGGATGCTTTAGTACTTCGAAATTTATATCATATCCGAAGGGTGTCCCGGAATGATGGGGATATTCTTATATATGCATCTTGTTAATGTCGGTTACCAGGTGTTCACCATATGAATGATTTTTATCTCTATGTATGGGATGTGTATTGAAATATGAAATCTTGTGGTCTATTATTATGATTTGATATATATAGGTTAAACCTATAACTCACCAACATTTTTGTTGACGTTTTAAGCATGTTTATTCTCAGGTGATTATTAAGAGCTTCCGCTTTCGCATACTTAAATAAGGACGAGATTTGGAGTCCATGCTTGTATGATATTGTGTAAAAACTGCATTCAAGAAACTTATTTTATTGTAACATATTTGTATTGTAAACCATTATGTAATGGTCGTGTGTAAACAGGATATTTTAGATTATCATTATTTGATAATCTACGTAAAGCTTTTTAAACCTTTATTGATGAACTAAAGGTTATGGTTTATTTTAAAATGAATGCAGTCTTTGAAAAACGTCTCATATAGAGGTCAAAATCTCTCAACGAAATCGATTAATATGGAACGTTTTTAATCAATAAGAACGGGACATTTCAGTTGGTATCCGAGCGTTGGTCTTAGAGAACCAGAATTTTGCATTAGTGTGTCTTATCTAGTTTGTTAGGATGCATTAGTGAGTCTGGACTTCGACCGTGTTTACTTGAAAAATGATTGCTTAACAAATTTTGTTGGAAACTATATATTTTTAACATGTGAATATTATGTGATATATTAATCTCTTAATGCGTTTGATATTATGTGATAGATGTCTACCTCTAGAACAAGTCCCATTGACTCACCTAATAATAATGAAGAGTCAAATGTAAATTGGAATGATTCGTGGACTGATTCATAAGTTCCCGAAGAGGAACCGGAAGAAGAGTCGGAACCGGAAGAAGAATCGGAACCGGAAGAAGAATCGGAACCGGATGAAGAAATAGAACCGGTGGGGGAAATAATAAAACGGTTAAGTAAAAGAAAATCCTCAACCAACCAACCAAGGTTAATTATGGTCAATGGTGCTTCCGCCAAGGAAGCAAAATATTGGGAGGATTACCAATTCTCCGATGAATCGGATTCCGACGAGAATTCCGAGGATGTTATAGAAATTACCCCAACTGAATTTAAAAAGGCAAAAGAAAATAATAAGGGAAAGAGCATAAAAATAGAGAAATCTAATTCCAACCCCGATGAACTTTATATGTATCGTCAACCCCCGAAGTCCTTAAGTTGTAACAATGACCCGGGAACCTCTAAACCACCAGGTTTTTCTAAACCAATATGGATAACGACGGCTCGTATTAGGGGAACATCATATATCCCTAGAAACTTGGAAAAACGAACCAAAATCGAAGAAGAAGAAACAAGAGAGTCGGAATAAGATAGTTGTATTCGTGTGGTGTAATATATGTAATATAGTGTGCTTATGCTTTATGATATATGTAAAAATTGCTTGTATTAATAAGTATTTTTTTTATGAATCTAACTCTTGTCTATTTTACAGTATAAAAACACAAAATGGATAGACAACCCAATATTTTAAGAGACCTACCCGGAGACATGATTGATGAAATCTTGTCTAGAGTCGGTCAGAATTCTTCGGCACAACTATTTAAGGCGAGATCAGTTTGTAAGACATTCGAAGAACGTTCCAAGAATGCCTTGGTTTATAAAAGGCTTTCGTTCGAAAGATGGGGGATATCACATTGGGAAATCCATAAGTTACGATGTGTTTACTTTGACGCATATATTGCGGGGAACCCAAATGCTATTTTACGCAATGGGTTAAGAAATTATTTTGACTCAATATATCCGAATATTGGACTTCGTGATTTAGAAAAAGCGGCTAACATGCAACATAAAGAAGCATGTTATGCTTATGGATTAGTAATGTTCGCTTCTCACCAAAGTGAGAACAAGAACATCGGGCTACAACTATTAAACAAAATGTTTTCACAAGTGACAGAGTCGGTAATTGGGGTAAGAAATGAGGTTTTTAGATTGTTACGGGACTTTTGGACATTACGTAAGCCTCGTCCCTTTGACGACGTTACAACACGCTGTCTTATCAACGGCCATAACGGTTATGTTCCACAAGACCAAGGATGGGAAGTAATCCTAGTAAAACCAGAATGCATGACTTGTTTCTGGGCGTATGAATTACGTGTCTTTATTGCCTTTGCTGGACGACTTGTGTACTAGCTAGAATTATCTTCACAACCATCTTGTATCAAATTTATTGTGTGCTATATTTCATGCTATATATAAAATAAGGGGTATTGTAAGTTTGTAAAATATTGTGTAAAAGTTTGAACGCGAAATATTATTATAATCAGTTTTTCATATAGAATTGTAGTAGTTGAATTGTATATTAGCTACTAAGTATGAACTTAACGGGTAGGTACTACCCGAATTTAAACTTATAAAACGCTAATATGAAGAAAAAGCTTTTATAAATGAGTTCATATTATGCTACGAAATACTATTAACTACTCTTAATATTCTGTATGATTAACTTGTTCCATTTAACTATTTTGAAGGAAATGGCACCGACTACTCGACACACCGTGAATATGAATGAAGAGGAATTCCGTACTTTTCTAGCTTCAAACATAGCCGCAGTACAGGCTGCGCTACATACCAACAATAACCTTGGATCTAGCAGTACAGAAAATCGTATAGGATGCACCTACAAAGAATTCACTGCCTGCAAACCTTTGGAATTTGATGGAACCGAAGGACCGATCGGATTGAAACGGTGGACCGAGAAGGTCGAATCGGTGTTTGCCATAAGTAAGTGTACTGAAGAGGACAAAGTGAAGTACGCTACGCATACCTTCACAGGTTCTGCGTTAACATGGTGGAATACCTATCTAGAGCAAGTGGGACAAGATGATGCTTACGCACTACCGTGGTCAACATTCAAGCACTTAATGAACGAGAAGTACCGTCCCAGAACTGAGGTCAATAAGCTCAAGACAGAACTTAGAGGGTTACGAACCCAAGGATTTGATATTACCACGTACGAAAGACGATTCACAGAATTGTGCCTATTGTGTCCAGGAGCATTAGAAGATGAGGAAGAGAAGATCGACGCGTTTGTGAAAGGATTACCGGAAAGAATCCAAGAAGATATAAGTTCACACGAGCCCGCCTCCATACAACAGGCATGTAGAATGGCTCACAAACTAGTGAACCAGATTGAAGAAAGAATTAAAGAATAGACTGCTGAAGAGGCCAATGTGAAGCAAGTCAAAAGAAAGTGGGAGGAAAACGGTGATAAGAATCACCAATACAACAACAACAGCAATTACAACAATAATCGCAACAATTATCCCAACAATTGCAACATCAATCGCAACTACAACAAACGGCCCAACAACAACAACAACAACAACAATAACAACAACAACAGCAACTACAACAATCATCCCAACAACAATAATAACCGCAACAACAACAACAACAACAACAATCAGAAGCAGCTATGCCAAAGGTGTGAAAAGTATCACTCGGGGTTCTGCACCAAATTTTGCAACAAGTGTAAAAGAAATGGTCATAGCGCGGCGAAGTGTGAGGTTTACGGACCAGGGGTTAATAGAACGAAAGGAACAAATGGTGTCGGAACGAGTAATGGCGGAGCAAGTAGTGTCGGAGCAAGTTATGCCAATGTAGTTTGTTATAAATGTGGAAAACCAGGCCACATTATTAGAAATTACCCGAACCAGGAGAAATCAAATGGACAAGGCCGCGGAAGAGTTTTCAATATTAATGCGGCAGAGGCACAGGAAGACCCGGAGCTTGTTACGGGTACGTTTCTTATTGACAATAAATCTGCTTACGTTTTATTTGATTCGGGTGCGGATAGAAGCTATATGAGTAGAGATTTTTGTGCTAAATTAAGTTGTCCATTGACGCATTTGGATAGTAAATTTTTACTCTAATTAGCAAATGGTAAATTAATTTCAGCAGATAATATATGTCGGAATCGAGAAATTAAACTGGTTAGCGAAACATTTAAGATTGACTTGATACCAGTAGAGTTAGGGAGTTTTGATGTGATAATCGGTATGGACTGGTTGAGAGAAGTGAAAGCAGAGATCGTTTGTTACAAAAATACAATTCGCATTATACGAGAAAAAGGAAAACCCTTAATGGTGTACGGAGAAAAGGGCAACACGAAGCTACATCTTATTAGTAATTTGAAGGCACAAAAACTAATAAGAAAAGGTTGCTATGCTGTTCTAGCACACGTCGAGAAAGTACAAACTGAAGAAAAGAGCATCAATGATGTTCCCATTGCAAAAGAATTTCCCGATGTATTTCCGAAAGAATTACCGGGATTACCCCCACATCGATCCGTTGAATTTCAAATAGATCTTGTACCAGGAGCTGCACCAATAGCTCGTGCTCCTTACAGACTCGCACCCAGTGAGATGAAAGAACTGCAAAGCCAATTACAAGAACTTTTAGAGCGTGGTTTCATTCGACCAAGCACATCACCGTGGGGAGCTCCTGTTTTGTTTGTCAAGAAGAACGATGGTACATTCAGGTTGTGTATCGACTACCGAGAGTTGAACAAACTTACCATCAAGAACCGCTACCCACTACCGAGAATCGACGACTTATTTGATCAACTACAAGGCTCGTCTGTTTATTCAAAGATTGACTTACGTTCCGGGTATCATCAAATGCGGGTGAAAGAAGATGATATTCCAAAGACTGCTTTCAGAACACGTTACGGTCATTACGAGTTTATGGTCATGCCGTTTGGTTTAACTAATGCACCAGCTGTGTTCATGGACCTTATGAACCGAGTGTGTGGACCATACCTTGACAAGTTTGTCATTGTTTTCATTGATGACATACTTATTTACTCAAAGAATGACCAAGAACACGGTGAACATTTGAGAAAGGTGTTAGAAGTATTGAGGAAGGAAGAATTGTACACTAAGTTTTCAAAGTGTGCATTTTGGTTGGAAGAAGTTCAATTCCTCGGTCACATAGTGAACAAAGAAGGTATTAAGGTGGATCCGGCAAAGATAGAAACTGTTGAAAAGTGGGAAACCCCGAAAACTCCGAAACACATACGCCAGTTTTTAGGACTAGCTGGTTACTACAGAAGGTTCATCCAAGACTTTTCCAGAATAGCAAAACCTTTGACTGCGTTAACGCATAAAGGGAAGAAATTTGAATGGAATGATGAACAAGAGAAAGCGTTTCAGTTATTGAAGAAAAAGCTAACTACGGCACCTATATTGTCATTGCCTGAAGGGAATGATGATTTTGTGATTTATTGTGACGCATCAAAGCAAGGTCTCGGTTGTGTATTAATGCAACGAACGAAGGTGATTGCTTATGCGTCTAGATAATTGAAGATTCACGAACAAAATTATACGACGCATGATTTGGAATTAGGCGCGGTTGTTTTTGCATTAAATACTTGGAGGCACTACTTATATGGGGTCAAAAGTATTATATATACCGACCACAAAAGTCTTCAACACATATTTAATCAGAAACAACTGAATATGAGGCAGCGTAGGTGGATTGAATTATTGAATGATTATGACTTTGAGATTCGTTACCACCCGGGGAAGGCAAATGTGGTAGCCGATGCTTTGAGCAGGAAGGACAGAGAACCCATTCGAGTAAAATCTATGAATATAATGATTCATAATAACCTTACTACTCAAATAAAGGAGGCGCAACAAGGAGTTTTAAAAGAAGGAAATTTAAAGTATGAAATACCCAAAGGATCGGAGCAGCATCTTAATATTCGGGAAGACGGAACCCGGTATAGGGTTGAAAGAATTTGGGTACCAAAATTTGGAGATATGAGAGAAATGGTACTTAGAGAAGCTCATAAAACCAGATACTCAATACATCCTAGAACGGGGAAGATGTACAAGGATCTTAAGAAACGTTTTTGGTGGCCGGGTATGAAAGCCGATGTTGCTAAATACGTAGGAGAATGTTTGACGTGTTCTAAGGTCAAAGCTGAGCTTCAGAAACCATCAGGTCTACTTCAACAACCCGAAATCCCGGAATGGAAATGGGAAAACATTACCATGGATTTCATCACTAAATTGCCAAGGACTGCAAGTGGTTTTGATACTATTTGGGTAATAGTTGATCGTCTCACCAAATCAGCACACTTCCTGCCAATAAGAGAAGATGACAAGATGGAGAAGTTAGCACGACTGTATTTGAAGGAAGTCGTCTCCAGACATGGAATACCAATCTCTATTATCTCTGATAGGGATGGCAGATTTATTTCAAGATTCTGGCAGACATTACAGCAAGCATTAGGAACTCGTCTAGACATGAGTACTACCTATCATCCACAAACTGATGGGCAGAGCGAAAGGACGATACAAATGCTTGAAGACATGCTACGAGCATGTGTTATTGATTTCGGAAACAGTTGGGATCGACATCTACCGTTAGCAGAATTTTCCTACAACAACAGCTACCATTCAAGCATTGAGATGGCGCCGTTTGAAGCACTTTATGGTAGAAAGTGTAGGTCTCCGATTTGTTGGAGTGAAGTGGGGGATAGACAGATTACGGGTCCGGAGATTATACAAGAAACTACCGAGAAGATCATCCAAATTCAACAACGGTTGAAAACCGCCCAAAGTCGACAAAAGAGCTACGCTGACATTAAAAGAAAAGATATAGAATTTGAAATTAGAGAGATGGTCATGCTTAAAGTTGCACCTTGGAAAGGCGTTGTTCGATTTGGTAAACGAGGGAAATTAAATCCAAGGTATATTGGACCATTCAAGATTATTGATCGTGTCGGACCAGTAGCTTACCGACTTGAGTTACCTCAACAACTCGCGGCTGTACATAACACTTTCCACGTCTCGAATTTGAAGAAATGTTTTGCTAAAGAAGATCTCACTATTCCGTTAGATGAAATCCAAATCAACGAAAAACTTCAATTCATCGAAGAACCCGTCGAAATAATGGATCGTGAGGTTAAAAGACTTAAGCAAAACAAGATACCAATTGTTAAGGTTCAATGGAATGCTCGTAGAGGACCCGAGTTCACCTGGGAGCGTGAAGATCAGATGAAGAAGAAATACCCGCATCTATTTCCAGAAGATTCGTCAACACCTTCAACAGCTTAAAATTTCGGGACGAAATTTATTTAACGGGTAGGTACTGTAGTGACCCGAACTTTTTCATGTTTATATATATTAATTGAGATTGATATTTACATGATTAAATGTTTCCAACATGTTAAACAATCAAACTTGTTAAGACTTGATTAATTGAAATATGTTTCATATAGACAATTGACCACCCAAGTTGACCGGTGATTCACGAACGTTAGAACTTGTAAAAACTATATGATGACATATATATGGATATATATATAGTTAACATGATACTATGATAAGTAAACATATCATTAAGTATATTAACAATGAACTACATATGTAAAAACAAGACTACTAACTTAATGATTTTTAAACGAGACATATATGTAACGATTATCGTTGTAAAGACATTTAATGTATATATATCATATTAAGAGATATTCATACATGATAATATCATGATAATATAATAATTTAAAATCTCATTTGATATTATAAACATTGGGTTAACAACATTTAACAAGATCGTTAACCTAAAGGTTTCAAAACAACACTTACATGTAACGACTAACGATGACTTAACGACTCAGTTAAAATGTATATACATGTAGTGTTTTAATATGTATTTATACACTTTTGAAAGACTTCAATACACTTATCAAAATACTTCTACTTAACAAAAATGCTTACAATTACATCCTCGTTCAGTTTCATCAACAATTCTACTCGTATGCACCCGTATTCGTACTCGTACAATACACAGCTTTTAGATGTATGTACTATTGGTATATACACTCTAATGATCAGCTCTTAGCAGCCCATGTGAGTCACCGAACACATGTGGGAACCATAATTTGGCAACTAGCATGAAATATCTCATAAAATTACAAAAATATGAGTAATCATTCATGACTTATTTACATGAAAACAAAATTACATATCCTTTATATCTAATCCATACACCAACGACCAAAAACACCTACAAACACTTTCATTCTTCAATTTTCTTTATCTAATTGATCTCTCTCAAGTTCTATCTTCAAGTTCTAAGTGTTCTTCATAAATTCCAAAAGTTCTAGTTTCATAAAATAAAGAATACTTTCAAGTTTGCTAGCTCACTTCCAATCTTGTAAGGTGATCATCCAACCTCAAGAAATCTTTGTTTCTTACAGTAGGTTATCATTCTAATACAAGGTAATAATCATATTCAAACTTTGGTTCAATTTCTATAACTATAACAATCTTATTTCAAGTGATGATCTTACTTGAACTTGTTTTCGTGTCATGATTCTGCTTCAAGAACTTCGAGCCATCCAAGGATCCGTTGAAGCTAGATCCATTTTTCTCTTTTCCAGTAGGTTTATCCAAGGAACTTAAGGTAGTAATGATGTTCATAACATCATTCGATTCATACATATAAAGCTATCTTATTCGAAGGTTTAAACTTGTAATCACTAGAACATAGTTTAGTTAATTCTAAACTTGTTCGCAAACAAAAGTTAATCCTTCTAACTTGACTTTTAAAATCAACTAAACACATTTTCTATATCTATATGATATGCTAACTTAATGATTTAAAACCTGGAAACACGAAAAACACCGTAAAACCGGATTTACGCCGTCGTAGTAACACCGCGGGCTGTTTTGGGTTAGTTAATTAAAAACTATGATAAACTTTGATTTAAAAGTTGTTATTCTGAGAAAATGATTTTTATTATGAACATGAAACTATATCCAAAAATTATGGTTAAACTCAAAGTGGAAGTATGTTTTCTAAAATGGTCATCTAGACGTCGTTCTTTCGACTGAAATGACTACCTTTATAAAAACGACTTGTAACTTATTTTTCTGACTATAAACCTATACTTTTTCTGTTTAGATTCATAAAATAGAGTTCAATATGAAACCATAGCAATTTGATTCACTCAAAACGGATTTAAAATGAAGAAGTTATGGGTAAAACAAGATTGGATAATTTTTCTCATTTTAGCTACTTGAAAATTGGTAACAAATCTATTCCAACCATAACTTAATCAACTTGTATTGTATATTATGTAATCTTGAGATACCATAGACACGTATACAATGTTTCGACCTATCATGTCGACACATCTATATATATTTCGGAACAACCATAGACACTCTATATGTGAATGTTGGAGTTAGCTATACAGGGTTGAGGTTGATTCCAAAATAAATATAGTTTGAGTTGTGATCAATACTGAGATACGTATACACTGGGTCGTGGATTGATTCAAGATAATATTTATCGATTTATTTCTGTACATCTAACTGTGGACAACTAGTTGTAGGTTACTAACGAGGACAGCTGACTTAATAAACTTAAAACATCAAAATATATTAAAAGTGTTGTAAATATATTTTGAACATACTTTGATATATATGTATATATTGTTATAGGTTCGTGAATCAACCAGTGGCCAAGTCTTACTTCCCGACGAAGTAAAAATATGTGAAAGTGAGTTATAGTCCCACTTTTAAAATCTAATATTTTTGGGATGAGAATACATGCAGGTTTTATAAATGATTTACAAAATAGACACAAGTACGTGAAACTACATTCTATGGTTGAATTATCGAAATCGAATATGCCCCTTTTTATTAAGTCTGGTAATCTAAGAATTAGGGAACAGACACCCTAATTGACGCGAATCCTAAAGATAGATCTATTGGGCCTAACAAACCCCATCCAAAGTACCGGATGCTTTAGTACTTCGAAATTTATATCATATCCGAAGGGTGTCCCGGAATGATGGGGATATTCTTATATATGCATCTTGTTAATGTCGGTTACCAGGTGTTCACCATATGAATGATTTTTATCTCTATGTATGGGATGTGTATTGAAATATGAAATCTTGTGGTCTATTATTATGATTTGATATATATAGGTTAAACCTATAACTCACCAACATTTTTGTTGACGTTTTAAGCATGTTTATTCTCAGGTGATTATTAAGAGCTTCCGCTGTCACATACTTAAATAAGGACGAGATTTGGAGTCCATGCTTGTATGATATTGTGTAAAAACTGCATTCAAGAAACTTATTTTGTTGTAACATATTTGTATTGTAAACCATTATGTAATGGTCGTGTGTAAACAGGATATTTTAGATTATCATTATTTGATAATCTACGTAAAGCTTTTTAAACCTTTATTGATGAAATAAAGGTTATGGTTTGTTTTAAAATGAATGCAGTCTTTGAAAAACGTCTCATATAGAGGTCAAAGCCTCGCAACGAAATCAATTAATATGGAACGTTTTTAATCAATAAGAACGGGACATTTCAGATATGATATGTCAAAACCTTGTATACGTGTCCCGATATTTAAAGTGCGTAAAATAAATAACAGAAATTAAATGACGATAAATAAAATTGCGAGAATTAAAATTGCGATAAATAAAATGCGATAAATAAATTGCGAATAATAAATTGCGATAAATAAAAGGTATTACGGAATTAACAGTTAGCTAGGAACAGTTAGCTAGGATTTTGTTAGCGTGGATTCTTAATATAATTTCTCATAGTTAATTTGTTTGTTTCTAACAAATTTTATTTTGTCCAATGTTTTCTTCATTATGCCACTTGTTGGATTCTGGTAAATCTAAATCCGAATATGAAATTGGATAAAAATGGTTATTCTGCGGTGAACGGATTTGTATATCGGTGGACGTAAGTAGGATAGTAAAAGACTGTTGAATCAGCTTCGAAGAATATACAGTGTAACTTATTAATGTGAAATCTGAATATTCCTCGGGTAATACCTACCCGTTAAAATATTTTCACAATTAACACTTTGTACGAAAGAATTTTTAATTACAATCTTTATGAAAACATATTTACATATATATTTTCTTTAGATGTAATCATGGATTCATTGAGTTAATATGATATTAAACTCATTTGATTTACCGTTAGAACTAGAATACATAATCTCCAAAACATTTAGAGATTACTTAATCACCGTGAAGAACGAAGATAATTGATGTAGAACGATACGTAAAACGATGATTATACTCGAGCTACAGAATGAGATGTTGAGGCATGGATTGTTGATGATACTGGTGCTGTTACTGATGGTACTGTTGGTGCCGGTGATGTTGTTGAAGCTGGTAAAGTTTGCACCATAATCTCCAAATTGATTACTCGAGCACGAATTTCATTGACTTTTCCATTACTCCAGGATGACTGTCGGTCGGAACGAGCGGATGAATAAGGTTTAGAATTTTAGATAGATTATAATCGTGATGAGATACTCTGGGAATGAGTGTGGAAATGGTGTTTCGAGTGGGTTAGCTGGTAAGTGCTTCAGGTTCTTCGTCAAGAGGTGAATTCAGTTGACGGAAAGGATCGCCTTCTTCACGTCTCCATTAATTAAGTCGACTACGAACCCATCAGATGATTTGGGGATGGCTGAGTGGTTAATTAAATCTGGTGACACCGCTTTCAGAGCTTAGGTGAATATCCATGTCGGAATAGCTGTCGGAATAACTATCAGAATAGCTATCAAAATCTGAGGAACTCGAACTGGTTGAGGGATTCATCTCGTACGATCAGATGAAGGATTTTTGATAAGAAATAGATTATAGGATGGAGGTTAGTACCCTACAATACATAATTTACATATGCATATATAATACCAAAATCCCATAAGTTATGAAGGAATCTACGGAAGCTGTCAGGCAAAGCTAACAATAACAGATACGCTAAGATATGAATTTATCTATACACTGTCTATGCAATAGAGGCAATAAGACGTGTCTAGACCTTAAGAATGATAAGAAAATAATTTTTCGACACCAAATGATAAGCAAAACTTTTGACATGCAGACACGGTCGAAGTCCAGACCCACTAATGCATCTAAACAACTATCAGTTAGACACTAATGCAAGACCTGGTTCGCTAAGACCACCGCTCTGATACCACATGTCATAACCAGTCCAAATTCTTCTGAACGAATACAATAACATCTGGTCCCATTGCGAGGTTCTGACCTCTATATGCCATGAACGTCTCCATGTAATATGAGCAAATGCATAGCGGAAGATTTCTTTCATACCTGAGAATAAACATGCTTTAAAGTGTCAACCAAAAGGTTGGTGAGTTCATAAGTTTATCATAAAACAATAAATTTCATCATTTTGATAGACTACAAGATTTAAATCCTGCATGGTACAAATGGGCCCGAATCCTATACCCACCTGTAATGTACATGCGATATTTTTTAAATACAGTAATCCTTTCTCGTGTATAAAATCATCTTTCATAAATCTTAGTATCCGGTCACATATCTTGTGCACAAAAATAACATACACATAACCTGTGTTTAAAATCATTCTCTCGATACATAACATTCATATCAATTGGTGGCAATTATCATGTCCACATAATTCAATGGTGGCAATTATCATGTCCACATAATTCAACGGTGGCAATTATCATGTCCACATAATTCAATAATAATCCGCAGAACTTCTGTCTGCATAATAATTCATTCGAGGAATGTTTTGCTTGTGTCTATCTCGTCAAACATTTATAAAAGCATTTCATGTATTCGCAGTTCAAAATATATTTCAAAAGCATTTAGTAAAGCAGTTATAAAAACAGCGCATGTATTCTCAGTCCCAAAAATATAAAGAGTAAAAGGGAGCAAATGAACTCACCATACTGTATTTTGTAGTAAAAATACATATGACGACATTGAACAAGTATAGGGTTGGCCTTGGATTCACGAACCTATATCAATTATATATATTAACACATATAATGGTAAGCGAATAAATTTATATATATTTAGTGATTTACTTGTTATTTTAATCATGGGTTTTATTAATGACTTAATTAATTATGTTTAATATATAATTACATGTAGTATTAATATAATTATAGTATATGTAATAAGTATATTTTTGGTATAAAAATATATATTTGTTATAGTATAATAATAATACGAATAATAATAGTTATAATAAAGATGATACTTTTAAACATGTTAATTTTAATAATAATGATAATAATAATAATAATAATGTTAATAATATTAAAGTTGATAATAAAAATAATGATAATTCCTAATAATACTAATAGTAAAAATAATGATATTTTTAGTAATGATAATACTATACTAATTCTAATAATGATAATAATAATAGTAATGATAAAAATAATACTAATAATGTTAAAAATAATAATAAAAGTTATAATAATAATAATTTTACTATTGATGATAACAATAATAATAATAATACTTAATTTAATAAATATAATGATAATAATAATAATAATAATAATAATAATAATAATAATAATAATAATAATAATAATAATAATAATAATAATAATAATAGAAAACTACCTCAAGAATAAGTTCCAAATAAAAAAAAAGTATCCTTGCCCGAGCTCGAACCCGCGACCTCCCGCTCACCCAACACCCCACTCAAACCACTCCACTACCCATTCATTTTTGTATTAATTCTCGACTTTTATCTATATAATCCAGTCACCATCTATAACTGGCCAAATTTTACATCAGCCCAATAGCAATTTTACTAGCCCAATCGTTCCAAATCCAGTTAACTCCTAATCGGTCCATTCAAACATATACACGGCCCAATGATAGTAAAAGGGATTTATTTAACAACTCAAAGTCATTTTCCATCACCAATCATAAAAGATAACTTGTCGGCCATTTAGCAAATAATACTTTGTATGAATAATTAATTAATTAAGTATGTATCCTTTTTCGTGAACCAGTGAGCATAAATGGGCAGCTAAAGGAAGAGAATAATGATGATGTTGGTTCGATGATAGTGGTTTTGGGTGATGGTTTCCGTAGACAAGAAAAAAAATCAGTAAGCGTAGCAGCAACCATAGTAATACAGCAGCAGTTTTTATTGGAGTGCTTGAAGGTATTGTTCGAACACGAAACATCAACGATAATGATTATGGTCAATGATGATTTTTGTGGTTTTGTTCTTGACTCAAGAAAACTCAAAAGGTGGTGGGTTATTTGATATATAGCGATAGTATAGTAGTGGCAAACAACTAGGTGATATTCTAATGGCGTTTGGATTTGTTTGCGTGAAATGATCCAGTAACAAACAACAAATAAAAAAAATGAAATGGTAATGTGTTGGTGATGGTGATGGTGCTTGCTTGTTCACGTCAAGGAAGAAAATATATATATATATATATATATATATATATATATATATATATATATATATATATATATATATATATATATATATATAAAATGAAACAAACAATCGTGGTGGTTTACGAATCAAACATAAGCATACCGAAGTGGAAACGAATTGGAGGTTGATGATGGGTCGTATTTTATTCCTTTCGAACGGCTGCAACAGTAGTTGTACGGTGGTGATGGCGGTTTCATAGTTGTGTATGGTGGAGTGGCCAGTGGCGTTTCTTGGTTCATGGTGGTGGTAGTTCTCAAAGGTGGAGAGTTTTATGTTATGGTTGCGGATGATCGATGTTGTTGATGTTCTTAGGTGGTGTTTGAGTTCGAAACAGGAAGACAAAAAAAATGGATGATGGTTTTTGTAGTTTGGTTTGTTACAATCGGATAGGCAACAGAAAATCATAAGTAAAAATGGTGATATGGTGAAGTGGTTGTGATTTACACTAGAAGTAATGATAAAAACATAAATATTAAAACAAAAGGGGTTGGATAGTGGGGATCAATCATATTCATATATGTGTAATAATAACTGTAAAGTTACTTTAATAATTATTAATATTAATATAATCATAATCATAATATAATTAAGTAATAAAATGTGTGATAATATTAGCCGTCATCTATTACGGACTAAATTTCGTGCTCCATTGTTAATTAGTGCGAATAAAAGTTCTTCAGAAAAATTCCAAATTTTTATAGTGATCACCTTTATTTATTTAAGTCATTATGGTATAAAATTCGGTCATTAACTCTTAAATAAAAATTAAATTAATTAATCACTCCCAACCCCAAGTAAAATATAAAATGTTTTAAAATTCAACAAACAGTTCCTAAATACATTTTTAATAAGTCTATAATTTGTAAAGCTCATTTTCGGATCATCGTTTATTTTAAAATTACATAAGTTTGAATTTAACTTGCTTAATATCCATCGAAACATCAAACGAGTATTACAATCAATTATTGTTTATTTTTAATATACTTTATTTATATATATATATATATATATATATATATATATATATATATATATATATATATATATATATTAAATAATAATTATTATAATATCCTATTTTTATTTTATTTTTCATAATTAAATTTTAATAGTAAGAACATATAATATTTCAAATTATATTTTCAATTACCATGTATATATATACACACATATCTATTTACAAATAGTTGTTCGTGAATCGTCGGGAATGGCCGAAGGTCAATTGAATATATGAAATAGTTCAAAATTTTTTAGATTCAATTTAATAGACTTTGCTTATCGTGTCAGAGTTATTAAAGATTAAGTTTAAATTTGGTCAAAAATTTTCGGGTCGCCACACCGCACCTTAACATCACAATCTGTACCTCGAACATCAACGTCATACGCACCATAGATATCAAGGAATACCAACAACAACAAACGATGAAGTATTGATTCATCACTTCATCGAAGAAATATTCTGCAGAGAATATGAAGTTTCTAAAAGTTTTAGAGATTACTTATTCTAGTTCTAATCGTAAACCAGATGAGTGAGCGAATAGAAATGATGAAATAAAACCCTGATCAGAATGGTGCACGATTTACAAGCTAGATCTGTTTTACCAGCAGCATCAACAGTACCGTCAGCATCACCAGCACCTTCCGTACCGTCTGCATCAGCAGCATATACAACATCACAAGCTCCGCCAGATCCATAATCACCGCAAACATCATCACTAATCAATAACGAGTATATCGTATCTACGAGTTATGATGTATTAACTAATTCCCTCTGAAGAAATTATATGTATTATATATATATATATATGAATTTTGAGATTAAAATAAATCTTTTCGTACTAAGCTATTACGTGTGAATCTTAACTACTCTGTTAGTTCATGTTATTAATATGCTATGATGTACATCCTTCGTTAATGACTTAACAATCGTTAACTACAATATCCATTTCAACTCAATGAATTCCATTTCATAATAAACTTAGTGTATTAATCAACCACATGTTTGATTTTACACTTTTATCTTCGATGTACTCGAAACTTTCTAAAAAACATCATTTATATCTTATGAAGTTCATAAAAATTCCACGAGCACTAACATCATTCATCGAGAAAATATCAATAAAAATGAATAATGAAGTATTGATTCATAATTTCATTTACGCTGAAGAGATAATCCACGAAGATTACGAAATTTCTAAAGTTTTAGAGATTATTCATTTCTAGTTCCAGCTGAAAATTAAATGAGCTTAATATGATATTAACTCATTAAATCTGTATTACATTTGAAGAAAATATACATACTAATATTTTCATAAAAATTGTGATAAAATTCTCTTGTACAAAATATTATTTGTGAAACTTTTAACGGGTAGGTAATACCCAAAAGATATATAAATTCACAAATAATATGTTACATTCTTCGAATCTGATTCAGCAATCATCAACTATATTCACTACTTTCACAACAATATACATTCTGATAGGTCAGATCATGTTGAGATTGAGAGAAATGATAAGATAGAATGAGATTCAGTATGTAAGAAGGAGACTCGGTACTAGAGAGAATCGGTACAAATTAAATTCCACAGCTTCTAGAACTCGGTTACAATACAATGGCTATCTAATTAGGACTACATAGGTTCCTTATATAGCCCTCTTCTAAGGAACCTTCATTTAAGCTTAATTCACATTAACACTATACAACTTCGGGGTCCTAACAATCTCCCCCTTAGTGTTAAATGTGAACTTTACAATATAATCCTATTGTAAAATCTTGAGAGGTCCAAACGTTAGTTTCCATCGTGAGCCATCTGGTTTTGAAACTTCTACTTGATTTTCTGAAATTTGCTTAGAAGTTTTCCAGACTCCCCACGTTTTTCTTGGATCTCCGTCATGTAATGGATATTCATCCATTTCCTTGAAATACCTTCTCTTTCTCTGGCCACAAAGAATCTCAAACTGTCTTGTACGGATTCGGAGCTTTAAACGATTTCTGATATGCTTTATAAACTCTCCAAGACCCATTTTTGTATCAAAGTCATCAACCTTGCTTTGACGAATTTTAAGATACTTCAGTGCAGCCTTAAGTGTTCCATCTGAATATTTGTTCAGCTCTTCAGTATGAATGAACACCTTTTCCTTTTGAGAATTTACAAATACAAACCCTTCGGGTTCGAATTGCATTTGAAACATCCTCATATCCTTCAGTCCCTCCGTAAATTGATTCAGACACGTTATTCGAATCTTTTTTCTATTTGCTTCGAGACCTATTTGAAAATCTTCACGTCTCATCAGTTCAATTGTCTCCATCATGTATCTTTTCACAGCTTCCAAAGCTTGAGCTTTAGCAAAAGGTCAAATGGTGATGATACTGAGGTAGTTGTAGATGTGAATGATGTCAAGCATATCAAGATTATGAAAATCTGCTTCTGTGAACTTGTACTCTTTCTCATCTTCTCTTATAACATGGAACTGACTGATGACGTCTTTCTTTTCACTTATCTCTACTCCGACTCGAGCAATATTCAACACTTCTGAAATACGATATTTTCTTTGAAGCCACAAATCATCTTCATCTTTGTTGATATGTTTCCTCCACATAAACTCATACCAATTCCTTTCACTTGCTGGAAGCAATCGTGAATCTATATAAGTAAACCTTTTACTCCTTGGTGTATCTTTGATGCGGAAGATCTTGTAAGCATTTTCTTCGATGAATGTGTTTCGTAACATTATAAAATCATGTTCAACTCCCAATAACAATCTTTGTTCCTGATTCTTAAAGAATATTCCATGGTTGTATTTGAATCTGGAATTTACTGTTTCACTTGATGTAGATGTACCAGAAGTTGAGCTTTCATTAGCATTTGTTGGATGTGAACTCAATGAAGGTGTAGAATTCGATGAATGATCAGTAGGATTTGTTGCATCATCATTTGAAACATCATCATCTTTAATATGATCAATGATATCATCTTCATTTGGATCAACATAAAGATTGTCTACTTCGTCATCAGAAGAATCCATTTCATCATCACTTTCTATTACTAGATCAGGATTCCCTTCATCTACAATCTCTACATCTTCCGGAATTGAAGATACTGAAGATAACTTGCTTAAGATGACAAACCCATCATCATCCGTCACTTCAAGATAAAAATCACTTAAGTTCAAATCCTGATCTACTGGTCCACTTTCAGCCTCTTTATGAACAATTGGAATTATAACTTGCTCAGGCTCCTTATCATTAATTTCATCACGTACAGAAACCATTTCTGATTCCGTCTGAACTCGTTGAGCTTGTGAAGCTGTTGAAGATCTCACATCACCACCCTTAGTTGAAATGTTCACCGATAGATATTCTCCATCTACTCCTATCTCCCCCTCATGACTATTCTGAGGATCAGAATCGTCATGTTCATCATCACGGTGAGGACTTAAAGGAGAAGAGTAGGAAGTAAGTGGATATCGAACACGAGCACGAAACAATGCTTGAAGCGAAGTACGTCGAAGAACATCAAGATTGACTCTAGAAAACATACGACTAAAATATTCTTGCTCCAAAGCATCATAGAAATGTGGTAAACGAGAGGGTGATGATGGAAAAGTAACAATGGGAATAGCAGCAGCAGCAGTACCTGTTGAAGGAAATGTCGATGGAAGTGTATGAGTTGCCGTGAGGGCAGGTAAGGATGATTGTGCGGTATTATTCTTATATGTAGGGCTGTACATACTACTAGTCAGATTCGTGATATCCCCTTCTGATGGAGGTTGGGTAACAACCGGAGTTGTCACCGGTAAAGTTTCTTTCGAAGCATCCGCCTCCATGACTTTGGTCTCATGGGACTCTGACAAAGTAGCAGAACTACCCGTCGGTTTAGCTCTCGCAGAGATATTGCTATCTACAACTCCGGAAATCATTAATATACCATGAGGTGGTAAATCTCTTTCAGTTAAAGAGTCTTCCTCCAGACCCTGAGATTCAGAATCTGGAAGAGAAGTGGTTTGATCCAATGAATCACTTTCATGAATCAAGGGATCAGTCTGCTGGAAGTCTGATAAATATCCCGAAGGATTGTCATGTTGACTCGTTTCCATGGGACGCGGCAGATCTTCCTCATCAAGATAAGCTGGACCTCGAGACCCTGTTGTACGTTGAGGCACAGGAGGATTTCCAGCCAATACGCAGGTTGCCTTTTCAAGACTTTTCGGCTCCCCTTCGGCCGTTCTGGACTTCAATGATTGAGTTTCCTCAATTGATTGAGTCAACGCAGACTTTACTGCAGAGGAAGACTTTACTTCCTTAGATGCCGAAGCACCTTGCTTTGTAGGATTTATTATTAAGTCCTGTTTAGATTGGATGGGCTTAGTGACCTTTTTACCATCCGTGCGTTTAGATCTCTTGCCTACCGAAACTTGCGCTTCATTTAGCGTAGGGCTTACTGTTATTATTGGATGTGATACAGAGATGGGTGAGGGTGACCTAATTGGTTATAGGTCTTGGTCCGTATCACCAACGGTAGTAGTAACTGTTTGGCGAACGATAGGTGTCGAAGTCCTAGATCTAGTTACTCGTTGGGTTGGTGAAGTCTGAATCATCTCATCAGGTATATATCGAGTTCTCTTAGGAGAATGTTCGGGAGACGATTCAGATGCTGTTGCTGAAGTGTCGGTGTCACTGCTCACTTCGGTGTTGTGGAAAGGGTTGGTTCAATCCTAGTTGGACTAGGTTCCCTGATCCTCACGGGTTGAGCTAGGTGTGCTGCCCTAGATCGTTTAAGATTCACCCTAAGTGGAGGATTAGCTGGCCTGGGTGGTTGAACTACAGGCTCCTCTACAACCTCTGGGGCTGGAACCGCGGCGGGTTCAACTTGTTCTTGTTGTACCGGGTTCGGAAGAGGTATTCCTACAGCCTCAAAATAAGAACGCATACGAGCGTCTTGGGGTTCAGCTAGCCTCACTAGCCAATTTGGAATTGGCGCAGTGAATTGATTATCAGACACCATCGGGGTATTCATCTTCAGCTCCCCAAATCGTTTCATCTGTAATCCATGTGTACCTGGTACAAATATATTTGCATTTCTGCAAGCATTTATAGCATCATGGATAAAGATACAGAAAAACCTTTCGCAAGGGATGTATGAACCCCTTGGTTTATCAACTTGAGCTTGAACCAGATCCCATAAAAGCTCAGCATAGTCAGGAGCCTCTACTCTTATGAAAGAGTAGAATACTTTCAGCATTGGCACAGTTAAGCTATCGGATCCACTCCTTGTCATCAGCAAGCATCTGTTGATGATTGAGAAGATCACATACCACCTAGAGTGAAGATATTTCTTCTGAAACTTAGCTGGTGGAACATTGGTAGCTCCAACATAATCAAGATCAAAGACAGAAGTCATCATTTGCTGAGTAGCAGGAAAAGCAGGAGCATTCTACACAACAGGAAGTCTGAATATCCTCTTGAAATCGGCTTTAGTGATACTCCTCCTCCCTTGAACTCCTCTCAGTTGAAATTCAAAACGAGCTTGTGTTCCCTCTGGATTTCCAGTAGTAGGTTGTGTAGCTTTCACAAACCTAATTGTTCTATTAAGTAACTCCAGATCTGTTACAGCTACACTGGCAGTAGTACTGAGACCAGGCCACAGTGTGTGCCTCTCTAGAATTGTTGTCCAGTAGTTGCAGGGAATACTGGTTTCAGAGGTGATGAAGTGATTGTTCGCCATTTAGCTGTACAAATAAGAAATAAAGACCACAAGATATTCAAAAAGCATATATCTCTATTCTTATTTGTCTTTGAAATCCTTTGTATATGTTTTATCTTTTCTATTTTAAGATTTTTATGGTTTTTCAAAAATATAAAAATCTTTTATTCTCAAATATGATCAAATAATTGACAATCATGACATTCATATGATATTTATCACAATACAAATTTATCATGCAAAGTCAATTATACTACACAAAGAATCAAAACAACACTTAGTCAATTTTTAAACACATTTCAAGCAGATTCGGTAGTCATGAAAACTTGAGATTCTGTAACCAAATAAGCTTGAGTTTTCAGATCAGAAAGATATAGAATAAACAAGTTAAGTGTTTGAAGATAAAAATCAGAAATTTTCAAGGTACCAAAAGTCAGATTCGGTATCAAGAGAAGAACAGATTCGGTATCTCCAAAATTAACATAAAGACACTCAAACATGTATATTCTATCATGTAAAATCACAACCATAATCAATTAACCAATCAATTAAATCATAGCAATATGTTAATTGTATGAACAGACTCGGTACAGTAGATAGAACATATTCGGTAGATACAGAATCCATCAAACAATCCATTAAACATGTAATCAAGCTTGGTCAAATGATAGATCAATCAATATAACACAGATTAGATAAGAATTATTGTTAATTAACCAAATCAATTGAGTTTAATCAAGGATTAATAGAATACGACTCAGACTCGGTAAAATCAACAGAATTTCAAAATTGAGAGTTAAAATCCAGTTATTTTGATCTTTTCTGGTTGATAGACACATAATTATCTCAGATCTATAAGTATGTTAATTAAAATGAACATTTACCCAAGAATTTGAAGATACAGAGAGACGGACTCAGTAGATTAGGCAGATTCGGTATAATCAAGCAGACTCGGTAGGTAATTAACAACAGTAAATGAGTAAGTTTGACTTTGACCCCCCCTTTTATAGATACCGAAGGTAAAATACCGAATGGGCTTTACAGAATGGGCCTATTATACCGAATTCAGTCCAATTTTCAAAACTTTATCAATTTAACTTCAAATCTTGACAAATTGACTTTTTCTCTCAATATTCATTTCAATCTTTTTATGAAAAATATTTCTGAGACAATTTTGAAAACTTTGAACTTACCGAATCTGTACTGTTGGATGTCAGATTCGGTATAATGCTAAAAATAGCATTTTATCCAGTAAAAATAAATATTTTTGGATTTTATCTTTTCCAATTTTTTTATGAATTTTCCAAAATAAGATTTGTACTTAAAAGAACTTTGAATTTTGTGAACAAAGTACAAATCTTCAGTGATACCAATTGTTAAAAGGGGTTGCATACTGAGATGTATACAAGCCTTAGCGAATTATTTCAGATATAAAACAAAGAATTTATGAATTCACTTTTGAAAAACAATAATTCTGAGTAATTTTCTCATTTTCTCCCTTTTTCTCCCCCTCAAAATGTGATATACAAGAACGTAAATCAGCATTTTGATAAATTACCCTAGAAAATGAATTAACTCCCCCTTGAAATATGATATCAATGAGTTACCTCCCCCTTAACACAAGATCTCAAGAATAAGTCCCAACAGATCTAAGGAATATCAAGCACTATACTCTACCATGCCAATCTCTTTGATCAAGAATTTTAGTCTAAGTTCATCTAAAGGCTTAGTGAACATGTCAGCTAATTGCACTTTGGTAGGCACAAAGTATAACTCTACATCCCCTTTCTCTACATGGTCCTTAATGAAATGATAGCGAATATGTATGTGTTTAGTCTTAGAATGCTGGACCGGGTTGCTTGTAATTGCAATAGTACTTTGTGAATCACAGTAAATCGGGGTCTTAGAAATCTTAAAGCCATAGTCTAAAAGTTGAGTTTGCATCCACAAAACTTGTGAACAACAATGAGCTGCAGCAATGTACTCAGACTCAGCTGTTGATAAAGACACATAGTTCTGCTTTTTGGATGACCAACCAACTAGCCTATTCCCCAACATCTGAATTGATCCAGATGTGCTTTTTCTATCAACATGGCAACCGCCATGATCCGCATCAGTGTAAGCAGTGAGATTGAAATCGGATCCATGAGGATACCAGATCCCAAGGTTAGGTGTACCTTTAAGGTACTGAAAAATCCTAACAACCGCTTTGGAATGAGATTTCTTAGGGTTTGACTGAAAGTGGGCACAGACAGTTACAGCAAATGTAATGCCGGGTCGACTTGCAGTCAGATACATTAAAGAACCAACCATGCTTCGATAAAGTGTAACATCAAAGGGTTCCCCATTAGCATCAGCATCCAGTAAAGTCCTCATTGGGGTTGTCATTGGTTTTAAAGCAGTCATTTTAAAACGTTTTAGCATATCATTGATATACTTTGTTTGACTGAGAAAAATCCCGTATGGTAATTGTTTTACTTGTAACCCCAAAAAGAAATTTAACTGGTCAAGCATGCTCATTTCGAATTTGTTGGCCATAAGATCACCAAATTCTTTACATAAGGCTGGGGACGTGGAACCAAAAATAATGTCATCAACGTAAATTTGAACCAAGAGAATGTGACCGTGGTTTTTACGAATGAATAGTGTTGTATCAATCGTTCCACGAGAGAAGCTGTTGTCCAGCAAGTACTTTGTTAAGGTCTCGTACCATGCACGCAGTGCTTGCTTCAGACCGTATAAAGCTTTCTCCAAGAAGTAGACGTGATTTGGATGAATAGGATAGACAAAGCCTTCTGGTTGATCGACATAGACTTCCTCTTGAAGATGACCGTTCAGAAAAGCAGTTTTGACATCCATTTGAAACACCGTGAACTTCATATGAGAAGCAAATGCAAGGAAAAGACGAATTGCCTCAATCCTAGCAACTGGAGTAAACGTTTCGTCATAATCAATACCCTCTTGTTGTCGATATCCCTTGGCCACAAGACGTGCCTTATTCCGAACCACAATTCCATCAGAATCCTTCATGTTCTTAAAAATCCACTTAACCCCTATTGGTTGTTGACCAGTTGGTCTTGGAACCAATCGCCATACTTTCAACCGTTCAAATTGATTGATCTCTTCTTTCATTGCAACCACCTAGTTCGGATCTAGTAAAGCTTGAGCAACCTTTGTTGGTTCAATCTTACTAAGAAAGGCAGTGTATAGACACATATTCCAAATAGCCCTTCGAGTTGAGACTGGAGCAGATGCATCACCAATAATAAGATCTATTGGATGACTTTTAGTCCATCGGTTGTGTGGAAGAGGTTGTACATCAGTGGTATCCATTGAAACATCAATCGTTGTTGACGTTGAGCCTTGATCCGCTTGATCTGATGTAACGTTATCTAATGGATTCAATTGAGTATCTTGAGAAACAACTGGAGTTGTATCAACTGATGAATCTTGAATTGGTTCCAGATTATCAGTAACAGGAGGTGGTAGGGAGGATGAAGAAGCAACAGGTGAATCAGTTGGTGTTGTATCTTCATCAAAAAGACTTTGTTGAGTCTCCACAGTAGTTAACTGTGATGGTGTAACCGGTACGGTTTGAACATTTGAAATCCGTTGAGGAGCATAAAGACTATCAAATAAGATATCCAGTTCCTCTGATGTAACCGTAGGAACACCCTTCGTCGAGAAAATTGAGTTTTGCGCGGAAGAAGAAGTAGCCAGGTTAGGATCGGGTTTTAAACTGAGTTGTTCAAAAGCCATTCCCGAAAATTCATCGAACTTGACATTGATGCTCTCTTTAATCGTTTTTGTCCGTTTGTGATAAACCCGATAAGCAACTTTGTTCGAAGAATAACCGAGAAATATGGCTTGATCACCATTTGGATCAAACTTTCCGAGGCTGTCAAAATCATTAAGCACATAGCATATACAACCAAAGACACGAAAATATTTGACATTCGGGCGTCTACCATATAATAACTCATATGGAGTTTTATCAAAATGTTTATTAACAATACAACGATTTTGGGTATAGCATGCAGTTGAAATGGCCTCCCCCCACATTTTTGGAGGTAGTTTGGAGTAAGCAAGCATCGTTCGAGCTGCTTCGCATAACGTACGATTACGTCGTTTGACTACTCCATTTTGTTGGGGTGTCCGAGCAGTAGAGAACTGATGTTCAATGCCTTGGTCTTTCAAATAACTATCAAGCAGGTCATTCGTAAATTCCGTCCCATTATCAGTTCGAATGCTCTTAACATGTTTGTTAAAAGAGCGTTGAGTCTTTTTAATGAACTCAATGATAATGGCGGGGGTTTCTGACTTAGTTCGCAAAAGAAAAATCCATGTAAAACGAGTATAGTCATCGACAATGACAAGCACATGTTTCTTGCCACCGAGGCTTGAAATACGCATGGGTCCACATAAGTCCATATGCAATAGTTGCAAAGACGATGAAGTACTGGGGTTTTGCTTAAGCGGATGATTAGTCCATTTCAGCTTACCCATCGCACATGATGAACACACATGATGCTTATCATAGTGAAAGGTAGGAATACCATCAACTAAGTCTTTGGAGACTAGTCGATTGATATCCTTGTAATTCAGGTGTGACATCCGATGATGCCATAACCATGAATTTTCTTTGGTAGAACGAGTGGCCAAACACATGGTTGTATGTGAAGGTGCATCATTGAGGTCAATAGTGTATAGTGAAGCACAACGTTTACCAACAAGAAGATCATTTCCTTCGGTGGATTGTACCGAGCATTGTCGACGTTCAAACAGAACTTTAAGATCTCCATCGTAGAATTGACTTACACTAAATAAACTGCACCCCAAACCTTCAACATATGAAACCCGTTTTATTGTTATGCCATTTTGCACAAAATCTCCGTAACCCATTATCGCTGCAATTTCATCATTTCCAAAAGTAACCGTTCCTAGGAATTTGTCAACGAAGTTGACAAGCTAGGATTTATCGCCCGTCATGTGTCGAGAACAACCGGAATCGATATACCAAACACAGACGTCGAAACCCTGTAAATGTGAATTTCCTAGAGTTTAGGTACCCAAAGTTTCTTGGGTCCTCTATGGTTAGTACCAACAATAAACTTTGGATCAACGACAAGATAATCACGTAAAGCATCATGCAGTTTAGACAATAAATCATCATTTAAAAACACATTACATGAAGCATCATACGCAATATCAAGTTTTACATCGTTATCAGAAGTCTTAACACACAACTTATTCCAAGTAGATGTTTTGTTCACAGACGAAAATTGAAAAACATGAGATGATTTCCTAGGCCGACTTGCAGATTGCGTTGGTTTGGTTGCTACTTTCTTAGTCGTGGACTTAGGAACCCATACAGATTTGTAATTCAAGTTTGGATTATGACCTGTGACACGAGAAACACCTTTGTTAGTTAGACGTCCAAACTCTTCAGTTGACACATGAGATGATTAATTTTGCAAAATTTCTAATTTGATTTTACGTTCTTTTGCATCATACTCACTTAAATCAAGTTTAGGACTTGTGTGTTATGTGGACTTAACTGATGTTGTTAAAAGACTCGCTTTTGAAATTTTTGTCATTGGAATCATAGGAATCTTTTCAGTTGACACAGAACTATAAGGAGAATGAACCTTTTTGACAACAAATTGAGTTGTAGAAACAACTTTTGAACCACGATTGCCAAATTGAGAACGGAGAGGATTTTTAAGGATAGTAATGGGTTTTACATCCTTAGATGTTGACATTCCCTTTCCCTTCTTAGTAATCCCACCAATACGTTCAAGCACATTGGTTTCAACATTAGACGATTGCTTAAGTGTGTTAGCCTGTTTCAGTTGAATTATCTTTTGTTTTAAGCTTTTAATCTCAAGACATAATTCTTCAGCAGAAACTATCACTTCACCCTCCTTAAAAGCATAGGAACATTCTTTCTTAGGCAGTGAAGGTAATTTATCACACAGGGCAAGCATTTGTTCTAATGATTGGCACTTAAGTTGCAAGTCAATATTCTCCTTTTTTAGTTGAGCTACTATATGATTCAAATTCCGTACAGCAGGTAAATGCAAATAATAATTGTGCAAAGGATCAAGTTGACTTTCAAAATCTATCAAAGGTTCAATGATCGGTTCAGTATGAGGTTCTACTTTTTCATCTAAAGAATTTTGGCCTAGAGATTCTGTCTCAAAGAAAACAGTTAGTTCATGTGCTAGGTCTTCACATAAAACATTATCAGAACATGCAGGTAAAGCAGGTAGAACTGGTTTCATATCAAAATTTGGTTCATCAAACACCTCATCTATGTTAACAATGCTAGAACTAGGTTTGTTAAACACGTCATTCTCAAGCATTAAAATGTATTTCTCTAGCATGAGTGTAGGAATGTAAACCAATCTACGTGTCGGCACATAATTAGCACATTGCACATTCTTTTCATTTTCAACAAGTTCCTTCAAGAAAGCAGGATTTGATTTACCTATTTTTGCATTAATTTTCTCATACATTAAGCTAATTTGATGGTATTTTTTAGATTTGCGATTAACAATAATATCATCAAAATCAGCATCAGAAGAATGCACAAAATGCGGTGGTAAACCAGCTTGAAAGTAATCAGAATGATATAATCCTAGAATCTTTTTGGAAGCTCCATCTAAGATCTTAGGATCTTCAAAACCCAACCCCCACTTTTCACCATGAATCGTTTTTGGTCTATTCATGAAAATCGTTTGTTTTGAAAGTTTCATATCCATGATAGCTTTGGATTGCTCTGTTCGATAGAGTTTTTCCTCATATTGAGCAAGTTGAGCTTTCATTAGAACAGACTCTTTTGACAATGAAGAGATTTCAGTGTCTTTTTCAATTATTGCGTTTTCCAAATGATTAATTTTCTTGTTTAGCTTTGAAAGTGTGGGTTCATGTTGGTTTTTTAAATCAGAAAGATCTTTTTCTAAGAATTGAACTTTTTCTGCAAGTCGTTCAGATTTTAAACGATAATCAGTTCGTTCGACTTTAATCGGATGAATTGTCTTTTTAAGATCTTCCAACTCAGATTCCGAGGAGCTGAGTTGGACGGTCAACTTTTGCAATTCTGATTGTAATTTGGATGAAGATGGTTTGGTCTCAGAAAGTTTGATTTTGTCTTTTAAAACCTTATTTTCAGATTTTAAGCCTTTGACTTCTTTTGACATTGAGACCAGATTCTTCATCAAGTCATTTTGCATTTTTATAAAATCAGGTGAGATTTCAGTTGATTGTGCCTCATCATCGTCAGATGTTGAGTCAGAATTCTCCAATACTTCCTTAGTTTTGATGAGCTTGGTCACCTTGCAAACATTTGCATGTTCCACCTCTGAGTCTGAATCATCAGTCCAGTTAAACCAAGTATCATCAACCGGTTTCAGCTCTCCCCCAGTTTCCACAATCTTATCCATCAACATTTTCTTCTTGTAGTAAGCTGCGTCCTTCTTCTTAGGCATTTTGCACTCACGAGAGTAATGACCAGCTTTGCCACAATTGAAACAGATTGAATCTTCCTTCTTGGAATCATCAGCACGTTGTTGTTTGGATTGATCAGCATTCTTGTAGTACGAGGAAGATGATGAGTGTTTGCGTTGATTGCTTGATTTGCCTTTAAACTTGTGTTTGTTCAAGGCGTTTGTGAACATGGCGGCCATCTTGACTAATTCAAGGTGTGAATCATCAATATCAGAAAGATTCAACTCTTCAGAATCAGTTGATTCTTCAACAAGCATTTTCTTGGACAAGCTTTTGGAAAATGATTTGCTCTTCTTTTTAGCAATTAGAGCAAGAGGATCACTTGGAGATGACTCTTTCCTTCCTTCTTGAAGTTTAGACACCTCAGGTTGGTAATGCATAAGAACTCCAACAAGCTCATGAATAGTCAACTTGTCAATCTCTTTGGTAGATCGAACAATGGTTCCATAAGGAAGCCAATCAGCATTGAGCTTTTTGAGGAATTTTATGTTGACTTCAGCATGTACTTTTACAATCTTACACCTTTTCAACTCATTGAAAACACCATTGAAATGATGGTAGGTATCCTTGAGTAGCTCTTCTGGTTCCTGCTTGAAATCTTCATACAATCCCAGAGCCTTATTCAATTTAGTAACGTCTGACATGTCATAACCTTCTTGTTGTCGTTTGATCTCATCCCATATATCTTTTGCAGTAGTGTTGCTATCAACATTTTCAAATAGCTCATATGGGATAGCTTGCATGACAATATTCTTAGCCTCTATGTCACCCTGAGCTCTTTCACGTTTATCACCAGAAAGTTCATAGACTGGAATTGGCATACCAGTATCCGGATGAAAATCAACAACTGGACCATCTCTCAGAGAAGCCCAAATATGTTTAGCTTTCTCACCCTTATAGTCTATGTACTGAGTAATACGATGAAGCCACTGAGAGTACTTGCCATCAAACAACACTGGAGGTCGGGAATCTGATCCAATGATAAGAGTATCTTGAGTAGACATCTTAAATTGAGGTAGATTAGGTATAGATTCGGTATTAAACACAATATATGATCAGGGTTCAGTATAAAATCTAACAAGAATGTCAGATTCGGTAAAAATTCGGTACAGTAGCAGATTCGGTAAGTGGTTCGGTACTGTAGCAGATTCGGTAACAATTCGGTATACCAGATTCTGTATCAGAAACTGATAAGAATCACAAGTAACACACCCAAATTCAGTATGGATTCGGTAACCACACAACTTGAAGCCTCAGAATACTTAAAACCAATGGATTAAGTGATACAGAAAATCAGATTCTGTATCTGACTTGGTAGTCAGATTCTGTATGAATTTGAAGTTCAAACTCAATTCAATCCCTTTGAATTAGATTCTGTAACCTTGCTGCACAAGGAAACAAGTTAGTATCACACATAATATCAAAGATACCGAATGTATAGAATACCGAATGTCAACTGTAGCAGTTGACAATACCGAGTCTAAGTCTAAAACTTAGAAATATAGCAGAATCCTTTCTCAAACCACACCAATTAGCTGCGTATGATCAAACCGAATGTGATAGAATCACAAACACACCACAATCTGCAACACTTAAGATGAATTTCCAGTAATGAAGCAGATTCGGTATGATAGTTACGATACCGAATGTTGATCAAATCTTCAAAACTTGAAGAATTGAAGAAATTGAACCGACAGAAATGTGATTTAACACCTCACGAACACAACTGAATCTTTAAATCTTCACAAAACACCAGAATCAAGCTTGAATTAAGCAATACCGAGAGTTTTAGCCACAAACTCTAAAAATCAACTTGATTCTCCATTATTGAAGTTAAAAAGCTGTAATGATGATCGAAACTCTTTCTAATAGACCTAATACACCTTCACTGAACTTATCACAAGAATCGGAACGTCAGATTATCAAATTCGATAATACCGAATCTGATTCAATATACCGAGAGTGTTCAGATTCTGTAAACTACAATCTCTAGATCGATATAGTGATGTAGAATCACTTCCTGGTAGCTCTGATACCAAATGATAGGTCAGATCATGTTGAGATTGAGAGAAATGATAAGATAGAATGAGATTCGGTATGTAAGAAGGAGACTCGGTACTAGAGAGAATCGGTACAAATTAAATTCCACAGCTTCTAGAACTCGGTTACAATACAATGGTTATCTAATTAGGACTACATAGGTTCCTTATATAGCCCTCTTCTAAGGAACCTTCATTTAAGCTTAATTCACATTAACACTATACAAATTCGGGGTCCTAACACATTCTTTCATAGAAATCAAAACAACCATTCGCATCCAAATTTGATTACATATTCTGATTTTGAAAAATCAGAATCCAAGCCCAGATTTAACAGAAAATATCACTCTTAGATTCTTACATCTTTCAAATGCCATACTTTGAATTCAAAACTGTACTAGAACATCATATGTATACATCTAACATTCATCTCTTAGAATTATAAGCTTTCATTCTGAAATTCTGAAAAGCAACCAGTCTACGAATCAATACTCTGAATGTTGAAAAAGCTGATGAAGCACCAAAAACTGTAAACGACTTTAACAGTCAAAAGTTTGATGATAAAGAATTGTGTGTTGGCAAAGCTCAAAAAAGTTGGAACTGGAAAACGGATTGAGCAAACCATGAAGGAGGCTGTGGACAAATCACAAAGACTAAACCTGCCTTCAAAGAATCCAAATGATTCAGTATCTGCTGAAGTTATTAACGAATACCTTGCTCCTGACTCTAAACTTTTACGGACAAGTCTTCTTCATCATCCTTCGATATTAAAAATTCTAAGATATCATCGTATCTTTTATTATAAATATCCTCAATATTTCTGAAGATATTTTCATAACTATCCTTATCTGAAATCATTTATCTCCTCGCGCTATCTGTGTTACATCATAAAGGAAACTATTTTAGGTTCTGAAATATTCGAATTAAAAATTTGAATGTTTTTGAAGTAATGTTGGGAATTGAAGCATGAGTTAGTATAATATAATGACACTTAATCAACGTGATTATATTACAGTAAGTCATGCTGAGTTTCTAATGAAACATGATGATTCATAGACTATAACGTCATCATGTGCCATGATACATGACTCTTACATTTTATCTAATCTATAAACATATCAAGAACATATTTTCTTGATAATCATATCTTTCCTTTAAATTCTGGTAATTTGACAAGTCAGATTGTGCGATTACCATTTCTTTCATAGAACATTAGTCATGTTCATCTTAAACTTTGTACCTACAAATTCTGGACCATTGCTTGCTTCACATGAGGGTTGAGAAGAGAAGATAAAAGCATGAAGCTTCGAAGTAGCAATGGGGCTATAAATCACAGCAAATTAGATAGAGTATTAACTGTGAATGTCAATGATTATAGAAAGACAGAAGCAGAAACATCAAAATATAAGGGAAGATATAAAACCCAACAACAACTCAGAAATTACAAACCGTATATGTCTATGCATATAGCAATGTAAAGACACGGGAGAACTAAAAACACTATAAAACCAAGAGTATAATAGAAGTAAATATATTCTTTCGGCGGCAGATGGAAAAGAAGAATGACAGATATGAAAGTTAGGAATATATCAAGAAGCAGAACTGGATGAAGCATATTGACGAATGCTTTAAAGTATGAGTTGAGAGAGAAAGAATAAAAAGTATGAGTTGTGGAAATAATGAAACGAAGGGGGTGGATTTATAGTAAAATATCTGACACAGCAATCGAGATAGATTACAGCATTTAATTAAAGAGATTTTAACTTCCTTTTTCGCCGAAGAATCAAATCTTATAGATTATGAAGATTTTCTTTAAATCCCTTGAACTCCGAAAACCAACACTATCTACGTCAAAAGATATGACGAAATTTTTTTCCCATTTCAATTTTCTGTGATAGCTTCACTCGTACTCTTCACCAAATCAACTTGTTTTGTCTATATTATTCAATGATGATAAAACTCTAATTTTCAGCTCGTATGCGTCATGAAAACATACTTATTGTCGGCCATGACTATCCCAATCAAATTTCGAGACGAAATTTCTTTAACGGGTAGGTACTGTAACAACCCGGAAATTTCTGACCAAATTTAAACTTTATCTTTATATTATTCCGACACGATAAGCAAAGTTTGTTAAGTTGAATCTCAAGCAGTGTACACTGTATTCATACATTCATTTAACTTTGACCAAACCTTGACGATTCTCGAACCATTATAATTGGATTGGAAAATATACGTATATATATATATATATATATATATATATATATATATATATATATATATATATATATATATATATATATATATATATATTTACAAAAATATAATATTAACTTAATCGTAAAACATTTTGGATTTAAAATAGTATTATTATAATATATATTGGTAAATAACGAGACGTCAATTTATAGAAGCAAATGACCAAAACACTCAAATGAATAAGTTACACTTTGAGTGGGATAATTTTTCATTGATTTGAGTCTTGTTATTGATAAAGGTACATTACACGAAACGTAAAGTACCAGTTTTCTAAGCGTACGAAAATGCGTTCGAAAAACCAGAACCGGTACTTAAGTCGAGGGTCAACGTACTACACGTCGGTGTAAAAATTACAAATCAACTATGCACGAGAATATAATATAATATTTAATTAATTCTAAAGTTTAAATATATTATATATTAAATAATATTATTCATATTACACAAATGTGAAATCTGGTGTCGGCAGTTTTGATTCGTAGGATATGAGTTGTGATTGAGCCTCATACGATCGCATGGGCTCACCACACAACCCTCATGCGATTGCATGAGGAGTAGGTGGGCTTGACATCCTTTAAATCTCGAACGAACACAATTGTAATTCATTTCATCATTCATCTGTCTCTCGCATGCTCTCTTTACATGTATATAAATTATAATTATAATTATTATTATTAAGATTAATATTATTATTAATCTTATTATTAGTATTAGTAGTATATTTTTTTATTATCATTAAGTAATATACATAAAATACTACGATGGAGTGCTGCTCGAGTGATTTAAAATGAGTTCTCAAAACTGGTTTTCGAGTAGGATAGAGCTAAGGAAATTATGGGTTATGGCTATGGAGGCTATGGGTATGGATCAGGGGTATGCTCGTGAGGTCAAACTAGTGTTTATCATCTCCGTTGTGTCTACGTACTTTTCGACAATATTGAATCACAATATTAATACGTGAGTATTCATATCTTATCTTTTAAATATTAATAGTGTATCCATGTCTAGTGCTCGAGTATATATGTTTATGCATGCTTGTATGCTTTAATTTTGTCGTTAGATAGTCTATGATGAATCACGAATTTGATACATATGTTATTGATAAAAGATATATGATATGCATGTCATTGGAAAACTGTCAAAAAATCAATAACTTTTCATTTAGAAATCGCGTGATTTTGATGAACGGATTAAAAGATACGGTCAACTGAATTATGGTTGACGTTAATTGAAATTGTGTTTGAAACTGTAAATTAATATTTAATCAACTTGTCTATGAGATTGATAAAGTGGATTTTTAGATATTACGAATCGAGTAAATGAATTTCTTTATAAGGTACGTTTTGTTTTGTTGACTAATTGTCAAGTTGACTGTCTTATCATGTTTTAAAAGCTTTATAAACACTATAATCTGATTTTACAAGTATTGAGAAACTATATGAAATGTTAAAATATATCCAATTGCCATGATCATTCAATTACAATATAACCCTTGAGATAAATAATGTTTTGAGTTTAATAAACTATAAATTCGTTCAACTATCAAGACTTATACTATGTTAATATAATAAACATGTATAGATTTAAAGATCATATTGTGTCATATTAACTTTTGAGATGACTTTTGTATGTCGGTCTCGAGCATTAGGATTGTGATACACTATGACCCGACCTAGCTTATTAAACATTTATTGTCTAACATATATTCTCTAGGTTGAGATCTACAGTTATTTGCATTCCGAGTTTCGGTCACATTTCGGTGAATGACCTTATGTGCTGCTAAGGTGAGTTTCATTTGCTCCCTTTTTAATTGCTTTTGCAATATATATTTTTGGGCTAAGAATACATGCACTTTATTTTAAACACAATGGATACAAGTACATACTAAATTCTACACCGAGTTTGAACCAAAAATCCCTTAGCTTTGGTAACTAGTAACTGCCGGTTATAAGAACTGGTGGGCGTGAGTAGTAGTATATGGATCCATAGGGCTTGATATCCCCGTCCGAGCTAGAGCACTAGCCTTTTAACGGACGTATACTATTTGAGAAGTGTACACGTTGGTTTGCGTGTATTATTAAGATGATTATACAAAGGGTATAAATTATATATGCGTAAAGTTTAGTTACCAGGGTGCTCAATTTCGTAGAATATTTTGATAAACGTTTCTGGATGAAACAACTGAAAACTTGTGATTCACCTTTATATACAGATTATGCGCAATATTAAAACTATGAACTCACCAACCTTTGTGTTGACACTTTTAAGCATGTTTATTCTCAGGTTTCTAGAAGTCTTCCGCTGTTTGCTTATACGTTATACAAGCTATGTCCATGGAGTCATACATGCTTTATTCAAGAAAACTTTGCATTCACAAAATCATCACCATATATCTTATTTTGACTGCATTATCAACGGATGTAGTATTGTAAACTATTATATACAGTAATTGTCTATACGTAGAAATCATCAGACGTCGAAAACCTTGGATTTATATATATTCATTTATGGTGTGCCTTTTCAAAAGAATGCAATGTTTACAAAACGTATCATATAGAGGTCAAAACCTCACTATGAAATCGATGAATGATGTATTCTTCCAAATGGATTTAGACGGGTCATCACAGATTCTGTGGCTAAAATTTGAAGGCCGGGTTTGAATGTTCGTCATTTTTTAGTTTTTGTGTTTGGCGAATAAATATTTCGAATATGATTTGAAAAATAAGCATTGAAAGCTACCCAAATCATCTATGGTATACTTATTTATTAATTAAGTTCCAAAATTTTTAAGCTAAATTCCTATATCCTACAGAGTAATATAGTAGCCGAAGTTTCGCGACTCTTAGACACTCGTATACAATAGAAAACTACACAATTATTTGAGGCTGTCATATATATTATTTATTTATATTTGTTGCAGATTCTATACAAGGCACTATGGTGATTATATACTTTATTCAGAATAATGACTACTGTTAATTGCTGCAGGTTGAGCCAAATAACATCGCCAGTGATTTAAGACCATACGAAATGGGGAAAATAATCAATGGAATATTCTACGACAGATGGATAGCAACAAACACAACAACATCAGCTCAAACATGGCAACCTTCCAAGGTAAGAACCCACCAACAAAAAAATTGTTAAAAACTAATACAAATATTATTTTACAAATACAGTATCAGTTTGTTACCAGCAGTTAGTGATAATGCTAAAAACGAACATATATTTCATAGCATTATTCCTCAAGAAAGACAAGCTTTTAGTTGCAATTGTTCTATTTACAAGTGATATTCGTTTAAATAATAAAAGGTGAAGACAAAAGACAGATTCGACAAATTGAAGACGCAAACGACCAAAAAGCTCAAAAGTACAAAATACAATCAAAGAGGTTCCAATTATTGATAAGAAACGTCTCGAAATTACAAGAGTACAAGATTCAAAACGCAAAGTACACGATATAAAATAGTACGCAAGGACGTTCGAAAATCCGGAACTGGGACCAGAGTCAACTCTCAACGCTCGACGCAACAGACTAAAAATTACAAGTTAACTATGTATATAAATATAATATAATATATAATTAATTATATAAATTATATATATATATTATATTTATATATTAAAACTGTCGGCAGACTAGGATCCAAACTTGTGTGAGCTGGGTTTACGAACTCTGCGACTTGCGGAGTTTGTAGTGCAAAGGGACCGCGACTCGCGGAGATACCCTGGACAAAAATGCCTATAAAAGCTAACGCATTTTGATCATTTTATATATCCTTTTTCTTCTTCTCTCATCAAACGTATTATATATATATTATAATTTTAATTTTAATTTTAATTCTAATAATAATGGTATGTTAGCGAATGTTGTAAGGGTGTAAGTCGAAATTCTGTCCGTGTAATGCTACGCTATTTTTAATCATTGTAAGTTATGTTCAACCTTTTTATATTAATGTCTCGTAGCTAAGTTATTATTATGCTTATTTAATACCGAAGTAATCATGATGTTGGGCTAATTACTAAAATTGGGTAATTGGGCTTTGTACCATAATTGGGGTTTGGACAAAAGAACGACACTTGTGGAAATTAGACTATGGGCTATTAATGGGCTTTATATTTGTTTAACTAAATGATAGTTTGTTAATTTTAATATAAAGATTTACAATTGGACGTCCCTATAAATAACCCTATACACTCGATCGGACACGATGGGCGGGGTATTTATATGTACGAATAATCGTTCATTTAACCGGACACGGGAATGGATTAATAGCCACTAGAATTATTAAAACAGGGGTAAAATTATGTACAAGGACACTTGGAATAATTGATAACAAAGTATTAAAACCTTGTTACAGTTTAAGTCCCCAATTAGTTGGAATATTTGACTTCGGGTATAAGGATAATTTGACGAGGATACTCGCACTTTATATTTATGACTGATGGACTGTTATGGACAAAAACCAGACGGACATATTGAATAATCCAAGACAAAGGACAATTAACCCATGGGCATAAAACTAAAATCAACACGTCAAACATCATGATTACGGAAGTTTAAATAAGCATAATTATTTTATTTCATATTTAATTTCCTTTATTTAATATTTAATTGCACTTCTAATTATCGCACTTTTATTTATTGTTATTGTATTTAATTGCACTTTTAATTATCGTACTTTTTAATTATCGCAAGTTTATTTTATCGCAATTTTATTTATCGCAATTTCATTATCGTTATTTACTTTGCGCTTTAAATTATGTCTTGTATTTATTTTTAATATTTTACATTAGGTTTTAACTGCGACTAAAGTTTTAAAAATCGACAAACCGGTCATTAAACGGTAAAAACCCCCCTTTATAATAATAATATTACTTACATATATATATATATATATATATATATATATATATATATATATATATATATATATGTATTTTTATAAAGTAAAACTAATATAGCGTTAAGCTTTGTTTAAAAGATTCCATGTGGACGAACCGAACTTACTGAAAACTACACTACTGTACGATTAGGTACACTGCCTACAAGTATTGTAGCAAGGTTTAAGTATATACATTCTATAAATAAATAAATATCTTGTGTAAAATTGTACCGTTTTTAGTTTTTGTAAAAATACTTTTTAAATATTAAAAAAATTTAAAAATTTAAAAACTTAAAAACTGAAAAAGAAAAAAATATATATATAAATCTATTTTTAAGATTTTTATTTATAAAATTATAAAGTATTTCTATTTTTTTATTTTAATTTTTAAAATATAAGTTTTTATTTATTATATTTTACATAATTATTAAAAACAGAAAAATATATAAAATTTAATTTAAAAAAAACTACAGAACCTGTCGAACGATATTTGTGCATTTAAAATGTTAACCTCCGCGACTCGCGGAGTTTGTTTCCAGGTGTACCGCAACTCACGGAGCCACCCTGACACGACCAGAAACCCTAATCGCATTAATTAAGGAGTATTATTAATTATTATTATTAATAAACCCTAAATTAGTTAATTAATTTATTATTTAGTTTAAGTTTTAATTAATTTGTAATAATTAATTTTAATTAGTTTTATTTATATATATAAAAGTAATAGTTTTATAAAATAAATAATATAAAAATAATATTTTTATAAAAATTGTACTTTTTACAACTTTAAGTTTATTTTTATATTTTGTATCTTTTTATTTGTTTATTCGTAATATTTGTATTTTTCGCTCGTAATTAGTTTTAAGTTATAGTTTTTGCCATAATTATTTTTACTTCTAGATTTTTAGGCTTTGCCGTAAATTCCCTTAAGTGCTTTTTCTTTAGACTAAGATTTAGGTGCTTTAGAATTTTGTGACGTTTTTTTTTAAGTTTTAGTACCTTTTTAAGATATTGCCATTTGGGATATAGTATTTCTTTTAAGCTTTAATATTTTTAGACGCAACTTTTAATTCTTAGTTTTTAGTTCCTTTTTAAGTTTCGACGCGCTACTTTCTTATTTTTATTTTTCGACGCCTTTTACCTATGTATCAATTATCACTCCAATTAGTAATCTCAATTTGCAATTTTAATTTTAAGTTAGTGATAATAATAAGGTTGGGTTAGTGGAGTGTTTTAAAGTTTTATAGTCACTCTTTTTCTTTCTTATTTTTCGGCGCCTTTTATTTTTCAACCCTTTTCTTTTTCGACCTTTTCCGACGCGCTCTTTTTCTTTCTTATTTCTCGCCATTCTAGTTTTTAGGACATAGAATTTTTTTTCTACTTATTCTCTAAAATTCTTAAAATTACGAAAATTTATTTTAAGTGGTTAAATTGATAGACATCAAAATTTTCTGGTTCGTAGTAATAGTTGGATTTGTACGTGGACCGGGTTATTTGAGTCAAACAGTACTCAATTATATTGAGACCAAACGAATCCTGCCCCTCTGCTGCATCTTTTGGCTATTCGAAACGTGAGCAAAATTAGAAAAGTCTATTAATTGGATAACTTATATAATTTTTCTTTCCTTTTAAAAACTAATAGGATATTCAGTGAATGCACCGAGCAAGACGTTCACCACCTTTTGTACGTTCACCACCTGTAACTCGATCAGGACATCTAGCTAATATTGTCGCCGTTGATTTTTCTTTAGAATCGTCATCCAGTCGACCAAGTACTCCAATTCAAATTTCCGATAATCCATTTTTTGAACCCGACCTCACAATTGAGAATCCGGAGAATATTCAGGGACGATTCATAGATCCTGAACCATTAATTTTTCCTCCAGAACCACCAATCATTCAAACAAAGATTGTTGAGGAACGAACCATTAAATCAGAATCCTCTAGTAATTCAGATTCAACAAATTCAATTATGGAAAATCTTGAACCTTTAAGTATGGAAGACCGAATGAGAGCTAAACGCACTGGCCAAGGTCATGCAATTACTCATCCAGACATTAATGCGCCAGATTATGAAATCAAAGGACAAATTCTACACATGGTAACTAATCAATGCCAATTTAGTGGTGCGCCGAAGGAAGATCCAAATGAACATCTTCGTACCTTTAATAGGATCTGCACACTATTTAAAATCCGAGAAGTTGAGGATGAACAGATATATCTCATGTTATTTCCCTGGACTTTAAAGGGAGAAGCCAAAGATTGGTTGGAATCGTTACCTGAAGGGGCGATTGATACATGGGACGTTTTAGTTGAAAAATTTCTTAAACAATTCTTTCCGGCATCTAAAGCCGTGAGACTTCAAGGAGAAATTGTTACGTTCACACAGAAACCAAGTGAAACTCTATATGAGGCATGGACACGATTTAGAAAGTTATTGAGAGGATGTCCGCAACATGGTTTAGACACTTGTCAAATAGTACAAATATTCTACCAAGGATGCGACATCACTACAAGGAAAGACATCGATATAGCAGCTGGTGGTTCCATTATGAAGAAAACAGAAACTGATGCTTACAAAATTATTGATAACACTGCTTCCCACTCACATGAGTGGCACCAAGAAAAAGATATTGTTAGATTATCTAAACCAGCTAGAGCCGATTCTAGCCATGACTCAGATTCCATTTCAGCAAAGATAGATGCTGTCGAGAGACGAATGGAAAAGATGACTAAGGATATTCACTCAATACGAATTAGTTGTGAGCAGTGTGGAGGACCACATTTGACAAAAGATTGTCTCAGTATTGAACTAACAATGGAACAAAGAGAGAATATTTCATATCTAAACCAAAGCCCTGGAAATAATTATCAGAATAATTATCAACCGCCAAGACCAATTTACAATCAAAACCAGAATTATAACCGAAATATTCCATACAACAACCAACAAGGTCCTAGCAATCAACAAGTATCCAATAATACTTACAATCAGCAAAGACCTAATTTTCAAAACAAACCACCACAAACCGATGATAAAAAGCTAAATTTAGAAGATATGATGACGAAGCTAGTTGAAACTCAAACACAGTTTTTCACATCTCAGAAAAAAACCAATGAACAAAATGCTCAAGCATTTAGAAATCAACAAGCTTCTATTCAAAACTTGGAACAAGAAGTAAGTAACCTAGCAAGGTTAATAGGTGAAAGAAAACCGGGAAGTTTACCTAGTGATACAAATGCTAACCCCCGGAATGAAACAGCTAAAGCCATTACCACAAGAAGTGGTACAACACTTAAACCACCTGAAATACCTGTAATTTCTGAGGACGCTATTCCTACTCCACAAGAACCACAACCTGAACAAGATAAGGAAAAAGAACCGGTAGTTGAAAAGGTTAATGAAGATAACACAGTTAAGGCTAAACCTTATGTTAAACCATACCAACCACCACTTCCTTACCCGAGTAAAATGAAAAAAGAGAAACTTGAAGCCGAGCAATCCAAATTTTTGGATATGTTTAAATAGATAAATGTAAATCTTCCTTTCATTGATGTAATTTCAGGAATGCCGAGATATGCTAAATTCTTGAAAGATCTAATCTCAAATATAAAGAAAATGGAAGAACTCTCGGCTGTTACTATGAATGCTAATTGTTCAGCAGTGCTGTTGAATAAGATACCAGAAAAATTATCTGATCCAGGAAGTTTTACAATTCCATGTTTTCTGGGTAGTCTTAGTTCAATAGAAGCATTGGCAGATTTAGGTGCTAGTATAAATTTAATGCCGTATTCACTATACGCTAAACTAGACCTTGGAGAATTGAAACCAACAAGAATAAGCATACAACTAGCCGATCGATCAATAAAATATCCTAGAGGGATAATGGAGAACATGCTAGTTAAAGTTGGTACTTTAGTATTTCTAGTAGATTTTGTTGTTCTGGACATGGAAGAAGATTCTCAAGTTCCTCTCATATTAGGAAGACCATTCTTAAACACGGCTAAAGCAATGATAGACGTGTTTGGTAAGAAACTGACCCTAAGTATAGAGGACGAGAGTGTTACCTTTTCAGTTGATAGAGCAATGCAACAACCGCAATCTGCAGATGATACATGTTATTATATTCAAACTATAGATTCACATGCAGAATTGTTAGAAGAATTTCCAGATTTACAAGGAACAGGAGAATGTTCTTTAGGAGAAGGAACTGAACCAATTGATGAAACTGAAATGTTAGCTACACTAATAGCTAATGGATATGAACCAACAACAGAAGAAATTCAAATGCTAAAAGAAGAAGACAGATATCGATATAAATCATCGATAGAAGAACCTCCGACATTAGAGTTAAAGCTACTTCCAAACCATTTGGAATACGCTTATTGTAACGACCCGCACTTTTTCGATCGTTCTATACTTATAAGATTAATATTTACATAAATTAAACCTTACCAACATGATAAGCAATCCAAATTGTTGAGATTTATGTTTCCGAAAAGAGTTTTACACAACGTTTGACCGTCTAGTTTGACCGATGATATCACGAACTATACAATATATGATAATTATACGTTTGTGTATATATATGTATATATACATATTTAACATGATTAATGAATGTTTTAATACCTCATTTTGTATTAATAACAATAAGTTATAAGTATGTTTTGAAACTACTAACTTAAGTTTTCAAAACGATAACCATACGTAACGTTATTTGACATAAATACTTATAATCTATAATGTTTATACATATATCGTATAAGTAATGTATTTAATCACTTTTAAGGACTTAAATACATAAAACCATATAAGTGTATTCACAAAAGATAGCTATATTTGAATTCTCATTCCATTTTTCACAAAATTTCTATACGTATATCTAGAGTATAAGTACTCGTATCATACCTAGCTTCTATACGTATTTACTATTGGTATATACACATCAAATCACCACCTAACTAGCCCTTGTTACTGCCCTAAGGTAGAGGTAATTACTTTTGTATGATTGTTTGACAAATACACAAGATTACAAGCTAAAAATTTTGTCTTCATACCCCCCTTAATCACGTTTTTATAAGAGTACCATGGATCATCATTTTGATTCATTTTAACTTCCATTTTCTAGCTAAAAACACACACTCTTTCAAGAACCTTAAACTCCATAACAATCCAGCAAGTTACCAAGAAGATCTAGCCATAAAAACCTTACTTAATCACCATAAGAAAACTCTTACAACAACACTTCAAGAAATCCTTCCAAGAACACAAACTTACTTCCAATCTTTCATCCAATTCCATCACCCTTTTGGTTCTAGGTTCTTACTCCTCTTTTACAGCAATCTTGTCCAAGTAACTTGAGGTAGTAACTTTGTTCATAACCTTATTCGATTCATATATATATAGCTATCTTATTTTGTGGTATAAAATTTTAACAACAAGAACATAGTTTGAATGTTTTCAAACTTGTTTGCAAACTAAATAGATCCTTCTAACTTAACTTTTAAAATACTTCAAGACCTGTAATATATCATAAATATATGCTAATTTAACAAGGTATAACTTGGTTTTTCAAAGAACACCTTAAAAACTGAATTTACGACGTCGGAGTGCAACCGGGGGCTGTTTTGGGTTGGATAATTAAAAACCATCTTAAACTTTGAATTGGAGGTTTATTTTATGGAAAAATGATTTTTACTATGAATATGATAACACATAAAAATTTCATGATTTAACTCAAAGTATAAGTATTTTTAGAAAAATAATCATTTAAGGTTGCTTACATGATGGAAAATGATTAACTTCATAAGTTTCGCTAAAGTTTGACCTATGACCTGTGATTTCGAATACAAACTAAGGTATTTACAGTTCATAGTCTTAAAGAAGGACTCGATCCAAGGAAGTGGCAAGTTGAATCAACGAAAACGGAGTTGTAACGAAGAAACTATGACCAAAACGAGATCGGATATCTAAGACTAGTTTAGCTACGAAAATAATTGGAGAAAATTAAATAAATCACATCTTTTTAAAATAACATGATATTTTATATATATGTACTCATAATTTAATTTTATATGGTTCAGGATCACCCGTAAACAATACGAGAAGATTAATCATAAGATCCCATGATTGTACGCAACACGTCATTTGACAACACCGGTACTTTATGTACGCAACACGTCATTTGACAACACCGGTACCGTGGGTCAAGATTAATCTCGACCAATACATATACGATGGGGGTTTTTATTTATTTCATTGGGGGTTTATTAAACACCTAAAAATGAACCATTAAAATTGAATTACTAACATCGGACTGCTAACTACGGACTAAGGAATTATTAAAAGTATTAAAAGTATTATAAGTATATATATGTGACGTTTGTTTAAAAAGAAAAGGTATTGATATATTATATATGGATAGGTTCGTGATATCAACCGGAGACCAAGTCAAAATATATATATCTTCAAGGCAAAAGTGAGTATATAGTCCCACTTTTAAACTCTAAATATTTCGGGATGAGAATACATGTATTTTATGTTTTTCGTTATGGACACAAGTAACTGAAAAATATATTCTACGTTGAGTTGTACCACTGGCATACTTCCCTGTAGCTTGGTAACTAATATTTACAGCGGTATTGTAAACGCGAATCCTGTTGATAGATCTATCGGGCCTGACAACCCCAACCGGACTGGACGACCAGTATTCAACAGTTGCACAGTACTTCGTTTCGTGACTACACTTGGTACGGTGTAGTAAGATTTCATAATAAAGGGAATATGCGACGTGATTAAATGTTAAGTATGGTTACCAAGTGTTCAACCACTTAGAATATTTTTATTAAAATGTTTATATGTGAAATCTTGTGGTCTATATATATATATATTGCTGCCGGCATTAAACCTATATCTCACCAACTTTATGTTGACGTTTTAAGCATGTCTATTCTCAGGTGATAATTAGAAGCTTTCGCTGCAACATGTTGAATTTAAACAAGATCTTGAGTATGCATATTTGTGTCAAAAATAAAACTGCATATCGGAGGATTTGTAATGTAAAATATGCTAGAAATCGTATTGTTATCATCACATGTAAAGTTTGTAAGTCTAAGATTATCGCTAAATGATAATCATCTTTATTTTGTCTAAAGCTTGTATCAAAATAAGAATTTTGGTTTGTAATGTAAAATATATGCAGTTGTTCTTTTAAAAATGTCGCATATAGAGGTCAATACCTCGCAATGAAATCATACGTTATCTAACACGTTCTTATGGTTAAGGACGGGTTATGACATGTGGTATCAGAGCGGTGGTCTTAGCGAACCAGGTTTGCATTAGTGTGTCTAACCGAGAAGTCGTTAGGATACATTAGTAAGTCTGGACTTTGACCGGGTCTGATTTTAAAAAAAACCATTGCTTATCATTGTTGGTTAAAATTTATATGTAAATATTATGTAGTACTAATGGGTTAGTTGTTGTGTGATAGATGTCGGGCTCAAAACTTATTATCACATTCAGCGACCCCGAATCAGAATCTTCAGATGGTGTTTCAGTCATTAACCTATCCGATGACGAAAATAATATCTTTGGGGAAGACTCACAAATTCCGGATGAACCAACTATAAAGAACCCGGAAAGTGAACCCGAGGAGGAAAGTGAACCCGAGGAGAAAAATGAACCCGAGGAAGAAATACAGGAAATTACGAAAGACAAGTTCGAACTAGGAAAGAAACGAAAGGCTAATGAATTAGAAAATTCAAATCTTGAGTTTAATAAGGATGATGTGGCACCAATTCCACTAGACACTACCACCCCTATTCCCGCTATTCCTATTCGTTCTATCCCGGCATCCAGTTCTTCAGTCCCACAGCCAAAATATAGGCAGACAGCCAGAATAAGCGTTAAGCGATTCTTTAAACCTAAACGTCCTAGAAAATAGACCAAACGATGCGCTGCCGTATTAAACCATGGGATCATATAATGTTTTGTATAATATTATTAGTGTGGTTTGCTTAATGTTCGATGTAAGATAAGCATATGTAAAATAGTGAAGTGTGAAATGCAATAATTTTCCATGGTTAAGTATTATTTAGATGGTAGTAATTGATTCTGTACTAAGCTATTAAGTATGGACATTAACGGGTAGGTACTACCCTAGATATAATTATAAAACGCTAATAAGAAGAAAAGGCTTTTATAATAATACCTGGTTCATATTATTAATAAGCTATAATGTACTGTAAATATACACTACATCTATAATATTCCATGTGAATAATTATTTTCTTTTCATTCTTATAGAAGAATATGGCGCGATTGAACCGAATGACGGAACAAGAAATCCAGGAACTCATCAATCAGCGAGTGAACGACAGAATGTTATGGGTCGAGGCTGCAAGAGGTGCTGCAGTTAACCCAAATCCTCGTGTGGGGTGCACTTACAAAACTTTTCAAGCTTGCAAGCCCTCATCATTCAGTGGAACAGAAGGACCGATCGGTTTAACCTGGTGGATAGAAAAGATGGAGACTGTGTTTAAAATCAGTGGTTGTGTTGAAAAGGACATGACCAAGTATGCATCGTGCACTTTACAAGATAGTGCACTCACGTGGTGGAAAAATTATGTGAAGGCTGTAGGAGGAGATGTAGCTTATGATACTCCTTGGGAAGAATTCAAAACAATGTTAATCAACGAGTATTGTCCAAGGAACGAGGTTAGGAAGTTGGAAGATGAATTACGAAGCCTGAAGGTTGTTGGTACTGAAATCACCAACTACAATCAGCGATTCATGGAATTAGTTTTGCTATGTCCTGAATTGGTTCCAACCGAAGAACGGAAGATTGAAATGTACAAAGATGGTTTGCCCAAAAAGGTCAAGGCAAATGTTACAGCATCGAAACCTAAGACAATTCATGAAGCTATAACCATGGCAAACGAGCTAATGGATCAGGTCATCATGGATAAGAAAGTATCCAATACTGATGTGAAGGTATCAGGTAAAAAAAGAAAGTAGAATGGAAATTATGATCGAGGTAACCAACAACAATCTTTTAAGAAACAAGAAATCACGCAAGGTACGGGTAGTGGTTTAAGCTTTGGTTATAAAGGACAAAATCCTTTATGTAACCGATGCCACAAACATCACTCTGGTTACTGTAATGTGGTATGCAACAAATGTAATCGAAAGGGTCATCTTGCTGAAGATTGTAGGGCTCTCGTTACAAATACAAATGGTACCAAGACTCCTGCCACCAATGCAAATAGAACTGCTTTGGCTACCGTTACTTGTTATGGGTGTGGAAAACAGGGTCATTATAAGAGCCACTGTCCGAATCCAGAGAAGAATAATGGATCTGCACGAGGAAGAGCATTTGTTATTAATGCTAGAGAGGCATGTGAAGACCCGGAGCTTGTTACGGGTACGTTTACCATTAATAACTTATCCGCATCTATTATATTTGATACTGGTGCCGATAGAAGTTACATGTGTAGAGACTTTCACGCTAAATTGAATTGTTCATCATTACATCTAGATGCTAAGTACATGATTGAGTTAGCTAATGGTAAACTAATTAAAGCCGATAAAATTTGCCGTGATTGTAAAATAAATTTAGCCGGAGAAATATTTAAGATTGATTTGATACCCGTAGAATTAGGAAGTTTTGATGTAATAGTCGGCATGGACTGGATGTCCAAAATAGGAGCTGAAGTTGTGTGCGCCAAGAAGGCAATTCGCATTCCTCGTAAGGATAAAACGCCAGTAATGATTTATGGAGAGAAGGGTAACTCAAAGCTAAAACTCATTAGTTATTTGAAAGCTCAAAAGTGCTTGAAGAAAGGGTGCTATGCTATCTTAGCACATGTTAATAAAGTCGAAACGAAGGAAAAAGTGAAGAGCATCAATGACGTGCCTGTGGCAAGAGATTTTCCTGAAGTTTTTCCGGAAGAGTTGTCGGGATTACCTCCATTTAGATCTGTAGAATTTCAAATAGATTTAGTACCAGGAGCTGCACCAGTGGCTCGTGCTCCATACAGACTTGCACCGTCCGAATTAAAAGAACTTCAAGATCAGTTAAAAGAATTACTGGACCGTGGATTCATACGACCAAGCACTTCACCGTGGGGAGCTCCGATTCTATTTGTTAAAAAGAAAGATGGATCTTTTAGGATGTGTATAGATTATCGTGAATTAAATAAGTTAACTATCAAGAATCGGTATCCACTACCGAGAATTGACGACTTATTTGATCAACTGCAAGGATCATGTGTGTACTCGAAAATTGACCTAAGGTCGGGCTATCATCAATTACGTGTCAAAGAAGAGGACATTCCGAAAACTGCTTTTCGGACACGTTATGGTCATTACGAATTTTTGGTCATGCCGTTTGGGTTGACAAATGCGCCAGCTGTATTCATGGACCTCATGAATCGAGTTTGTAGTCCGTATTTAGATAAGTTTGTTATCGTGTTCATTGATGATATTCTTATCTATTCCAAGAGTGAGCAAGAGCATGAGCAGCATTTAAGGTTGATATTAGAGTTGTTGAGAAAAGAACAGCTATATGTTAAATTTTCTAAATGTGCTTTCTGGTTGAAAGAAGTGCAATTTCTTGGCCACGTTGTTAGTAGCAAAGGAATTCAGGTTGATCCAGCAAAAATTGAAGCCATTGAAAAATGGGAGACTCCTAAGACACCAATGCAGATACGCCAATTTTTGGGTTTAGCCGGTTATTATAGAAGGTTTATTCAAGATTTTTCCCGAATAGCTAAGCCGTTGACAGCGTTAACGCAAAAAGGGAAGAAATATGAATGGACCTCGGAGCAGGAGAACGCATTTCAAATACTGAAGGAGAAGTTAACTACCGCGCCTATATTATCGTTACCAGAAGGGAACGATGATTTTGAAATATATTGTGACGCTTCGCGACAAGGTTTTGGTTGTGTTCTTATGCAACGGAAGAAAGTGATTGCATACGCATCCCGACAATTGAAGATTCACAAGCGAAATTATACGACGCATGATCTAGAACTGGGAGCAGTCGTGTTTGCATTGAAGATGTGGAGACACTACTTGTATGGGGTTAAATTCACTGTGTTTACTGATCATAAAAGCCTTCAACATATTTTTGATCAGAAACAGCTGAATATGAGGCAACGTAGGTGGGTCGAGTTAATAAACGACTATGATTGTGAAATTCGTTATCATCCCGGGAAAGCGAACGTGGTGGCCGATGCTTTAAGCAGAAAGGAACGAGAACCAATTCGAGTTCGAGCGATGAACATAAAAATTCGCATGAACCTCAACTCACAAATCAAAGAAGTTCAACGAGAAGCACTTACTAAAGAAAACATAAGAAGTGAAATAATGAAGAAGTATGAGAAGCAACTCGTTATACGGGAGGATGGAATTTGATATTTTGCAAATCGTATTTGGGTACCAAAGTTGGGTGGATTAAGGAAGTTAATATTGAATGAGGCACATAAGACAAGATACTCGATACATCCTGGAGTTGGAAAGATGTATCAAGATCTTAAGACGCATTATTGGTGGCCTAATTTGAAGACAGACGTTGCAACATATGTTGGGGAATGTTTAACTTGTTCCAAAGTCAAAGCAGAACACCAAAAGCCGTCAGGGTTACTTCAACAACCAGAAATCCCAGAATGGAAATGGGATGGTATTACCATGGATTTCATCACGAAGTTACCAAAGACTGCCTGGGGATACGACACCATTTGGGTGATTGTTGATCGTCTCACCAAGTCTGCACATTTCTTGCCTATAAAGGAAATGGATAGGATGGAGAAACTATTACGATTGTATATAAAGGAAATAGTTTCAAGGCATGGAATACCTATTTCCATTATATCTGACCGTGATAGTAGATTTACCTCAAAGTTCTGGCAATCACTACAGGAGGCACTAGGAACTCGTTTGGATATGAGTACCGCATATCATCCGAAAACTGACGGGCAGAGTGAAAGAACAATTCAGACTCTTGAAGACATGCTTAGGGCATGTGTGATCGATTTTGGAAACCGATGGGATAAATATTTACCATTAGCAGAATTCTCGTATAATAATAGTTATCATGCGAGCATTAAAGCTGCACCATTCGAAGCACTGTATGGAAGGAAGTGTAGATCCCCTATCTGTTGGAACGAAGTAGGAGATCGACAATTAACTGGACCCGAGATCATCCATGAAACTACTGAGAAGATAGTGCAAATCAAGGAGAAATTGAAAACAGCCCGTAGTCGCCAAAAGAGCTACGCCGATGTCCGAAGGAAACCATTAGAGTTTCAGATCGGTGACATGGTTATGTTAAAGGTGTCACCTTGGAAAGGTGTAATACGTTTTGGAAAAAGGGGTAAACTAAACCCAAGGTATGTAGGCCCGTTCAAAATTATCGAACGCATCGGACCGGTAGCTTATCGACTCGAGTTACCGCAACAACTCGCCGGAGTACATAATACCTTTCACGTCTCAAACCTTAAGAAGTGTCTTGCAAAGGAAGATTTCACCATTCCTCTTGAAGAAATCCATGTCGACGAGAAACTACAATTCGTCGAAGAACCAATCGAAATCATGGACCGTGAAGTTAAACAGCTCAAGCAGAGCAACATACCGATCGTTAAGGTTTGTTGGAATGCTCGAAGGGGTCCCGAGTTTACTTGGGAATGAGAGGATCAGATGAAACAAAAGTATCCACACTTGTTTTCCGATGACGCAAAATAGGTACAATTTTAAAATTTCGGGACGAAATTTATTTAACGGGGAGGTAATGTAACGACCCGCACTTTTTCGATCATTCTATACTTATAAGATTAATATTTATATAAATTAAACCTTACCAACATGATAAGCAATCCAAATTGTTGAGATTTATGTTTCCGAAAAGAGTTTTACACAACGTTTGACCGTCTAGTTTGACCGATGATATCACGAACTATACAATATATGATAATTATACGTTTGTGTATATATATGTATATATACATATTTAACATGATTAATGAATGTTTTAATACCTCATTTTGTATTAATAACAATAAGTTATAAGTATGTTTTGAAACTACTAACTTAAGTTTTCAAAACGATAACCATACGTAACGTTATTTGACATAAATACTTATAATCTATAATGTTTATACATATATCGTATAAGTAATGTATTTAATCACTTTTAAGGACTTAAATACATAAAACCATATAAGTGTATTCACAAAAGATAGCTATATTTGAATTCTCATTCCATTTTTCACAAAATTTCTATACGTATATCTAGAGTATAAGTACTCGTATCATACCTAGCTTCTATACGTATTTACTATTGGTATATACACATCAAATCACCACCTAACTAGCCCTTGTTACTGCCCTAAGGTAGAGGTAATTACTTTTGTATGATTGTTTGACAAATACACAAGATTACAAGCTAAAAATTTTGTCTTCATACCCCCCTTAATCACGTTTTTATAAGAGTACCATGGATCATCATTTTGATTCATTTTAACTTCCATTTTCTAGCTAGAAACACACACTCTTTCAAGAACCTTAAACTCCATAACAATCCAGCAAGTTACCAAGAAGATCTAGCCATAAAAACCTTACTTAATCACCATAAGAAAACTCTTACAACAACACTTCAAGAAATCCTTCCAAGAACACAAACTTACTTCCAATCTTTCATCCAATTCCATCACCCTTTTGGTTCTAGGTTCTTACTCCTATTTTACAGCAATCTTGTCCAAGTAACTTGAGGTAGTAACTTTGTTCATAACCTTATTCGATTCATATATATATAGCTATCTTATTTTGTGGTATAAAATTTTAACAACAAGAACATAGTTTGAATGTTTTCAAACTTGTTTGCAAACTAAATAGATCCTTCTAACTTAACTTTTAAAATACTTCAAGACCTGTAATATATCATAAATATATGCTAATTTAACAAGGTATAACTTGGTTTTTCAAAGAACACCTTAAAAACTGAATTTACGACGTCGGAGTGCAACCGGGGGCTGTTTTGGGTTGGATAATTAAAAACCATCTTAAACTTTGAATTGGAGGTTTATTTTCTGGAAAAATGATTTTTACTATGAATATGATAACACATAAAAATTTCATGATTTAACTCAAAGTATAAGTATTTTTAGAAAAATAATCATTTAAGGTTGTTTACATGATGGAAAATGATTAACTTCATAAGTTTCACTAAAGTTTGACCTATGACCTGTGATTTCGAATACAAACTAAGGTATTTACAGTTCATAGTCTTAAAGAGGGACTCGATCCAAGGAAGTGGCAAGTTGAATCAACGAAAACGGAGTTGTAACGAAGAAACTATGATCAAAACGAGATCGGATATCTAAGACTAGTTTAGCTACGAAAATAATTGGAGAAAATTAAATAAATCACATCTTTTTAAAATAACATGATATTTTATATATATGTACTCATAATTTAATTTTATATGGTTCAGGATCACCCGTAAACAATACGAGAAGATTAATCATAAGATCCCATGATTGTACGCAACACGTCATTTGACAACACTGGTACTTTATGTACGCAACACGTCATTTGACAACACCGGTACCGTGGGTCAAGATTAATCTCGACCAATACATATACGATGGGGGTTTTTATTTATTTCATTGGGGGTTTATTAAACACCTAAAAATGAACCATTAAAATTGAATTACTAACATCGGACTGCTAACTACGGACTAAGGAATTATTAAAAGTATTAAAAGTATTATAAGTATATATATGTGACGTTTGTTTAAAAAGAAAAGGTATTGATATATTATATATGGATAGGTTCGTGATATCAACCGGAGACCAAGTCAAAATATATATATCTTCAAGGCAAAAGTGAGTATATAGTCCCACTTTTAAACTCTAAATATTTCGGGATGAGAATACATGTATTTTATGTTTTTCGTTATGGACACAAGTAACTGAAAAATATATTCTACGTTGAGTTGTACCACTGGCATACTTCCCTGTAGCTTGGTAACTAATATTTACAGCGGTATTGTAAACGCGAATCCTGTTGATAGATCTATCGGGCCTGACAATCCCAACCGGACTGGACGACCAGTATTCAACGGTTGCACAGTACTTCGTTTCGTGACTACACTTGGTACGGTGTAGTAAGATTTCATAATAAAGGGAATATGCGACGTGATTAAATGTTAAGTATGGTTACCAAGTGCTCAACCACTTAGAATATTTTTATTAAAATGTTTATATGTGAAATCTTGTGGTCTATATATATATATTGCTGCCGGCATTAAACCTATATCTCACCAACTTTATGTTGACGTTTTAAGCATGTCTATTCTCAGGTGATAATTAGAAGCTTCCGCTGCAACATGTTGAATTTAAACAAGATCTTGAGTATGCATATTTGTGTCAAAAATAAAACTGCATATCGGAGGATTTGTAATGTAAAATATGCTAGAAATCGTATTGTTATCATCACATGTAAAGTTTGTAAGTCTAAGATTATCGCTAAACGATAATCATCTTTATTTTGTCTAAAGCTTGTATCAAAATAAGAATTTTGGTTTGTAATGTAAAATATATGCAGTTGTTCTTTTAAAAATGTCGCATATAGAGGTCAATACCTCGCAATGAAATCATACGTTATCTAACACGTTCTTATGGTTAAGGACGGGTTATGACATTTATTTACATGGTGAATCTGAATTACCTGTAATAGTATCGTCTTCTCTTACTGAAAATGAGAAATCACAACTCATTTCTGTGATAAAAGCTCATAAACCAGCTATTGCATGGAAAATTCATGATATTAAAGGAATAAGTCCTTCGTATTGCACACATAAAATCCTTATGGAAGAAGGTCATAAAACGTATGTGCAACGCCAACGAAGACTAAATCCTAATATGCAAGATGTAGTTAAGAAAGAAATTATTAAACTGCTTGATGCGGGTTTAATTTATCCAATTTCTGATAGTCCATGGGTAAGCCCAGTTTAATGCGTGCCTAAGAAGGGTGGCATGACTGTCATTACAAATGAAAAAAATGAGCTTATTCCTACTAGGACTGTAACATGATGGCGTGTATGTATTGATTATAGAAAATTAAATGACGCCACCAGAAAAGATCACTTTCCCTTACCTTTCATTGATCAAATGTTGGAAAGGTTAGCCGGAATCAGTTACTATTGTTTTCTTGATGGTTTTTCCGGATATTTTCAAATTCCAATAGCACCCGAGGACCAAGAGAAAACCACATTCACATGCCCTTATGGTACTTTTGCTTACAAACGCATGCCATTTGGACTTTGCAACGCCCCTGCAACCTTTCAAAGGTGCATGATGGCGATTTTTCACGACATGATAGAAGAATGCATGGAAGTTTTCATGGATGACTTTTCAGTCTACGGTGATACATTTGAATCATGCCTAGTTAATCTGAAACGAATGCTTATTAGATGCGAACAATCAACCAAAGAGCCAATGGCTTGATGGTATCGAGGTCACCCTTACAACCTTGAGGTTGAGGGTTCGAGTCCTGCTTAGGACAATTCGTGATGTATATATTCGAGTTAGATTTAGGTGGGTGTGTGAGTTGCCTTTCAAAAAAAAAAAAAAAAAAAAAAAAAAAAAAAAAAAAAAAAGATGCGAACAATCAAATCTAGTTCTTAACTGGGAGAAATGCCATTTTATGGTTAAAGAAGGCATCGTTCTTGGTTATAAAATTTCAAAGGAAGGAATTGAAGTGGATAGAGCTAAAGTAGATGTAATTGCTAAACTTCCACATCCCACCAATGTTAGAGGAGTTAGGAGTTTTCTAGGGCATGCCGGTTTTTACCGGCGTTTCATTAAAGATTTTTCTAAAATTGCCACTCCTATGAGTAAACTCCTAGAAAAGGATGCTCCATTCATCTTTTCAGAGGAATGTATCAAATCTTTTAATATTTTTAAAGAGAAACTCACTAATGCGCCGATCATGATAACACCAAATTGGAATCTACCATTTGAACTTATGTGCGATACAAGTGATTTTGCAATGGGAGCCGTTTTAGGACAAAGGATTTAAAAAACTATTTCAACCTATATATTATGCTAGTAAGACGTTACAAGGAGCACAAACGAACTACACAACTACTAAAAAAGAACTCCTTGCTATTGTCTTTGCTTTTGATAAATTTCGTTCATATCTCGTTCTAGCTAAAACGGTGGTCTATACCGACCATTCTGCTCTTAGATACCTATTTTCGAAACAAGATGCTAAACCAAGATTAATCTGTTGGATCTTACTCTTACAAGAGTTTGATATTGAAATCCGAGATAAAAAGGGAGCAGAAAATCTCGCCGCTGATCATCTTTCTCGTCTTGAAAATCCCGAATTAGAAGTTTTAAATGAATCGGCCATACAAGACAACTTTCCTGATGAATATCTATTGAAGATAGATTTAATGAAATTCCATGGTTTGCAGACTATGCAAACTACTTATTATGTGGATTCCTTGAAAAAGGATTGTCGTACCAAAAACGAAAGAAATTCTTTAGTGATATAAAACACTATTTCTGGGAAGATCCACATCTGTTTAAAAGTTGTCCCGATGGAATAATACGCCGATGTGTATTCGGAGATGAAGCTAGTAAAATCTTAAACCATTGTCACACAGGACCAACAGGAGGGCATTATGGGCCTCAACTAACAGCAAGAAAAGTTTATGATGCTGAATTCTATTGGCCTACAATTTACAAAGGCACACACCTTCTTTGCAAATCTTGTGATGCTTGTCAAAGGGCCGGAAAAATAAGTCAACATGATGAAATGCCACAAAATGTTATTCAAGTATGTGAAGTATTTGACATTTGGGGTATTGACTTTATGGGTCCATTTCCGAAATCTCATAATAATCTCTGCATTCTCGTAGCAATTGATTATGTATCTAAATGGGCGGAAGCACAAGCTCTCCCAACTAACGATGCACGAGTTGTAGTCAACTTTTTAAAACGTCTTTTTGCAAGGTTTGGAACACCGAAAGCTTTAATAAGTGATCGGGGTACTCATTTTTGTAATAATCAACTTGATAAAGTTCTTAAAAGATATGGAGTAACTCATAAAATCTCCATTGCTTATCATCCACAAACAAGTGGACAAGTTGAAAATACCAACCGAGCTTTAAAATGTATTCTAGAAAAAACCGAAGGATCAAATCCGAAGGAATGGTCCATAAAATTGGAGGATGCACTCTGGGCTTTTAGAACAGCCTACAAAACTCCAATTGGAACCACACCTTTTAGACTCGTTTATGGAAAAGCATGTCATCTTCCAGTAGAAATTGAACACAAAGCATTTGGGGCTTTGAAGACATGTAATCTTGATTTACATGAAGCTGGACGACTACGGTTAAGTCAATTAAACGAATTAGAAGAATTAAGACATGAAGCATATGAAAATTCGTTAATCTATAAGGAAAGAACGAAGAAATGGCATGATAAAAGAATCAGAAGTTCAAAAGAATTTAAAGAAGGAGACAGAGTTCTTCTTTTCAATTCACGATTCAAGCTATTTCCTGGAAAATTGAAATCAAGATGGTCTGGACCATTCATAGTCAAAAGAGTTTTCCCATACGGAACAGTAGAATTAATAAATTCAAATGGGATTGAATTTAAAGTTAATGGTCACAGAGTTAAATATTACATAGATAGTCTAATGGAAGTTGACAACGAAGTTAATCACAATTTCGATACCACAGCTAACTAAGTGTGGGGAGAATCAAGCCTTTAAAGGATAATATGTATTTCTGTTAGAGTTAGATTTTCTGTTTTCGTGTAATTCTCGAAAATGGAACCCGAATGGTCTTTCCCTAGCAGACCCTAAAGAACTAGTCTTCTTCCCCCATTCTGAATTTTTATTTTTTTTAGGTTTTTACGAAATGAAGACTTCCTGTGAACTAAACCATGGTCTAATGCTACACGCTTTGATCACTAAACGTAATAATGACACACTTCCAAGTGAAATAGTATCATTAATCAGAGGTAAATTGGACGGAGTAAGAAAAGAATCCAGATGCGAAGATAATAAGTTACAATTTGGTAAAGGAAAATCAAAATCCGCAGCGAAAAGAAGAGCACGACACCTTGAAAGATGTCACAAATGCGGAAAATGGTCACATGAAGGTAAATGTTCAAATAATCAAACTTATTCAAACACCGAATTTGTTACTTTATGCAGAGATGGACCGTTCATATGTTTAGAAGAAAAAACATTAAATGCTCGAGGTTACGCCTATGTAGCCATGGAAAATCAATTAGTTCGACTATCTTATGAGTGGGCTAGAGCATATCACTAAGAAATATATTTCACAGGTAAGTTTGTACAGTTTTTATTTTTATTTTTATTTTTAACCTTTTGATAATAAACGCTAATTTGTTCGCTATAAAGTATTAAATTGGTATTGGATGAAATTAGATCTTGCGACCGAAATTATTGATATCATACAAAAATTTATTACATCACTGCGAAATTTAACGTTTATTCTTAAGGTATATATATCTTTAATCAATCAACTCAAAATATTTCAAAAAATCGTCATGAGTTAAATTAGGTCATGGAACCGAAATTACTTTACCGAAAAGAGGGGCGCATATTTTTGATAATATTTGATTGATTAAAGTGGGATAAAAGCCAAAAAGATTTTTAATTTTATTTTTACCATGTTTTTAAAAAATTAATAAATTAATATTAAATAAATATTGTAAACTTTTAAAATTGTAAATATTTAGAAATTAATATTTTTAATATAAGTTTGTATATATAAAAACAAAAATATAATTTAAGTTTGGTGTGAATTTATAATATGAATTTTTAATTAAGTTTGGTGTGAATTTTTTTAATTTTATGCATTTTAAATTTAAGTTTAGTGTGAATTTAAAAACAAAAATTTACTTTATTTCGCTAAGTTAAAAATATGATTTTTAAAATTCGTCGTAAGTTGAAGACTAGGTCGTTGAGCCGAAATTGCTTTACCCGAGGGAGGGACGAGAACTTTTATTATCATTATTTTTAATCTTATAGATTTAAAGTATGCCAAAAACAAAAAAAACCCAAAAATCTTTGCTTTTAAAACCGCACTTTAAATTGACAAATTTTAAAATTTTGTTGAGGGACGGACTAGGACATCGATCCGAAACGACCTCGTTCTAAATAACAAGGGAAACAAATTTCTAAAATTAATTAATATTTGTTTTATAAGTTAAAGATTTAAAAATAAATAAATAAATAAAAATAAAATAAACACCGCGACTCGCGGAGTTTAAAGGGGAGAAACACCGCGAGTCGCGGAGTTTGTAAATTCCAGAAAAAAATAAAACGCAAAGATCAGATCAGTTGCACACAACCACACCACAAAACTGCGAAAACAAACACGAAAAACACAAAATCGAATTTTTTCATCATTTTTCATCAAATCTTTCACAAAATCATGTTGAAAAGGATGCTATCAAGGAATTACTCAAGGAAAACGGTAAATTTCTACACCTAAACACCATTTAATCCGAAAATTAGTGTTCTTGAACAAATTTATACCCAATTCGATTTTGATGCTTTTTAGTGTAATTATACTTAAATTGTTTATGTATTATGCTTGTATAACCTAGATTGATGCTATTTAACATGATTAGAAGCCTTAAACTTTAAATTTTGAGTAATCTAGGGTTTGTGTTCTTGAGCAAAATTGGGGCTTTTTGATATAAACAGGTTATGGCCGATTTTTATCATGAATTATTACTAAATTAAGTAGTGTAACATGTTTAGGTTGTTAAATGATCCAAACTTTGAGTCTAAACATGATTTTTGAGAATTAAAGTGGACTTTTTCAAGTCTAAAATTCATGAACTTGATTTTTGAGAGATAATTCCATTTGAAACTTGTTTAATTGCTAATAATGATTATTTTGACATGTTATTTGAGTTGAATGCTTATGAACTTGGCGAACATTTTCGTATATGCTTATTTGAAAAAGTGTAGATTTGATAAAAATATGAAAATGAGCATAAGTTTGATATAAATTGAACATGTCATTGTAATTATTTTGATTGATGATTTTGCTGACACTAATGCATATTTGGATGCACAAAAATTGTGTTTGATGTATTTTGCAGACTGAAAGGGGTGAATCTTCATCCCAAGCTCACATTGCTCCTCCTGAGAATGCGGAATAACAGGATGTTGATAACTATTACAAACAAGATATACCTCATCCAGTTATGATATTTTCAGATATGCACGTGGAAGATTTGCACCCGAACTTGAGATTAGACAGACGTTGGATAGATTATCCAAAATACCAAAGGAGCTTGCACACTCTTCATTCTAAAGCTATTGAAGTACCTAGGGTAATAGAATGGGAACCGTTAGAAGCTGTAGGATTAGGCGAACGGATTAGAGAATTACTTACACAGAGGTATGGTAATTCTACTTTTAACGATTGGGTACAATTATTCAACATGCGTAGACCTGTATATAAAGTATGGTGTGAAGAATTATTGTGTAGTATAGAAATAAATGATCAGGTAGCTACTTTAACCGATCGAACTTTTATTAGATTTTTGTTAGGAGGTTCGATGCACCACATGTCTCTACTAGACATGGCTCAGGCCTTACGTATATATACGCCTGAGGAGCTAGCATCTGCCGATTGTCGAGGGTTGATATTAAATGGTAGGAAGATTGATGAAAATTTTGATACGCATGGTGTATGGAGTCAAATGACTAGCCATCACCGATTTAAAAGGGGAAATTACTCTTATTTGGATATAGATAGAGCTGAGTTAAGAGTAATTCACAGGTTTCTAGCGAACTCGATTACACAGCGAGGTAAAAATAAGGAAAAGGTAAATGAGCAAGATTTATTTTACCACATGTGTATTCGAGACCCACAAAGCGCTGTAAGTATACCTTATTGTGTGGGTTATTATTTATCAGCTATGGTTAGGGGGATGAGACCGCACAGTATAATAGGAGGTGGTATATTTATTACATTAATTGCTGAGTATCTCGATGTGGATATAAGTCGGGGGGATTATTAATTGAAGAACCAGAACCCCACGATACAATTGGTTTAAATGTATATCATGGTGCTAAGGTTTTGAAGAGGCGAAATAACGCCGCAGTACAATATAATGGAAGACATCCACAGATTGAAAGAGATCAACAGCCAGGTAATGTAGGAGGGGGAAATGAAATGACAGAAATGCAAAGGTTTATAGCTTCACAAGAGTATGAAAATGCTAGACATCGAGCATTTGAAGATTGGCAAGTTCATCAAAACCACATCATAGCTCATTGCCAACATATAGGTAGAAACTATATTCCTACTCCAAAGCCCGTATTTCCTCCCTGGTCTATAGAGATCCAACCACCGTATCCTACTTATAACCCAGCTGAAGCATTCTATAACACATATGGTTATGCATGGAACCCCTACTGGTATCAGTATCAACCCTAGTTTATTTAGTTTTATTTATTTTATTTTTGTAATGTTACTACATTTAGCACTTATGTTGATATTGTAATAGTTTTTATAATTTTCTAACTTTTATTATTAGATTTTAATAATTTTTGAATGTGGGGTAATATACCAAACTTCAAAAATATGTATATATGTTTGCAGTTTATCTTATGTACACAACAGGGTAAAACAACGCATTTTCAAAGACTGGCATTAAGTTCAGCAAAAGCAACTAATTTTGATGACAAGATGAAAAATAAATGTGATGTAACAACAAGACGGAATGAACAAATGATATTCACCATTTATCATTCAACACAAACAACAATATGTTTGGAAACTTTGGTAAAATTTAATCATTTTTTCTGCGCTAATCACCCTCAATAATTTAAATTGTTACTGATTTCTTGCAAATGAGGGCATTGCAAGATCTTAAGTGTGGGAAGGGGTTAAATTATTTCGGATTTTTAAAATTTTTACTTTATACACTTGGTTACCATTAGAAATACTAGTGAAGTAGTAGTTGTATTAGAATCTAGTTCTCTCTGATAATAAAGAACAGCCCTAGTCTTATATACTGACTACTCAATTCTAGTAAAATTTTTGAAAATTTTCAAATAAATGAACTCAAAATCATGTTTATACATATTTATGAACGATAAAACTAGGTGTTAACACCGAAATTATTGTTACCTCGGAAAGGACATAAATTGAGAAACAAACCAAAATGTTAGAATTCATTTAAAATGGTATAGAGGACAATAAAAAGGAAAATAAAAGCCAAGTGTGGGAAAATTTACCAAGTTATTTTAAACATATGTCACATATTTCTGTAACAAATAATTAAAGATACTTTTGCTTTGGACTAAACTAAACAGTTTTACCCGATTTACTGTAAGAAAGATGGATCTACACGATGAATCAATTCCATCATTAAAAGGAAGTAAAGTCTTCCGAAAAAGAAACGCGCTTCTTGATTTAGGTCAGGAAGTTGTCGTCCAGACCAGCTGTAAGTTGACGAAAAATCTAGAAAAGTCATCACTAAAATCAGCAGGAAATCCACGGACCTCAGCATCAAACAGGGTCGCCAAGTGGTCAGACTTATCCTAACCATGAGAAGGATTTATCTCGTACAATGGGGGGGCACCGTGCAAATTAGCTTGATAAGACTAATGAATCAGATCCCCAGAAAGGATAATCTCCTTAAAGATCAAAAATCAGCTTTTAAGACTGATATTACTCAATCCTAGAGATTGACCTTAAAGATTGAGAATTACAAACTCATGGAATTCAATGATATCTAAACTCGAGCTTGAACGAGAAAATATTTTGATCAAAATTTCAAACCGATTTGTTTTCTGAAAACCTATTTTCAATGCGTTCATTACCATTGAACATAAAATCCTAGAAATTCACCTGAAATTCATTAGGTCACCTAAACCAAATCGGGTGTCAACCGTAAGAACGGTGGTTGCATAGCATGGTCAAAGACAGGACCTTGTGCCAGACCAGAAAAATTATAGGATGATCTTTACTATTGCTCCTACAAAGGATAGTAATAGCATCTGACGCATTTTAGACCATGAACAAAAGCATGTCAGGGGACATTGCCTTAACAGTTGCTTGTTCAACGCTTTCCTTTACAACCGGACGGTAGTTTACCGAAAGGTAATATACGGAGCAAGTATACTGGACGTGTTGCTTTCCCAATACAAGGTTAGCAAGTGGGTGACACAAAACCGCAAGTTCTGAGCTAAAATTTTCAAATCTGAAACCCACTAAACCCACAAAAACAATTTACAAACACCGGTGAAGGGTTATTTCGGAAAACTTAGCTAGGGTAAAAGCTAGAATGAATTTTCAAAAGATCAAATGTTTTCATAAAGATCCAATTTCCTTAATGGATCTAAATTTTTATAGTCATGTGAGACTGTAAACCACATCGTTACTACCATTGTTTATACCGCCGTTTAGAAATCACTGATGTACAAAGTGTGAAGAATAAAGAAGTGATTCTAGTATTTCAAAACTATATTGCTTGAGGACAAGCAACGCTCAAGTGTGGGAATATTTGATAATGCTAAAAACGAACATATATTTCATAGCATTATTCCTCAAGAAAGACAAGCTTTTAGTTGTAATTGTTCTATTTACAAGTAATATTCGTTTAAATAATAAAAGGTGAAGACAAAAGACAGATTCGACGAATTGAAGATGCAAACGACCAAAAAGCTCAAAAGTACAAAATACAATCAAAGAGGTTCCAATTATTGATAAGAAACGTCTCGAAATTACAAGAGTACAAGATTCAAAACGCAAAGTACACGATATAAAATAGTACGCAAGGACGTTCGAAAATCCGGAACCGGGACCAGAGTCAACTCTCAACGCTCGACGCAACGGACTAAAAATTACAAGTTAACTATGTATATAAATATAATATAATATATAATTAATTATATAAATTATATATATTATATTTATATATTAAAACCTTCGGCAGACTAGGATCCAAACTTGTGTGAGCTGGGTTTAGGAACTCCGCGACTTGCGGAGTTTGTAGTGCAAAGGGATCGCGACTCGTGGAGATACCCTGGACAAAAATGCCTATAAAAGCTAACGCATTTTGATCGTTTTATATATCCTTTTTCTTCTTCTCTCATCAAACGTATTATATATATATATATATATATATATATATATATATATATATATATATATATATTATAATTTTAATTTTAATTTTAATTTTAATTCTAATAATAAAGGTATGTTAGCGAATGTTGTAAGGGTGTAAGTCGAAATTCTGTCCGTGTAACGCTACGCTATTTTTAATCATTGTAAGTTATGTTCAACCTTTTTATATTAATGTCTCGTAGCTAAGTTATTATTACGCTTATTTAATACCGAAGTAATCATGATGTTGGGCTAATTACTAAAATTGGGTAATTGGGCTTTGTACCATAATTGGGGTTTGGACAAAAGAACGACACTTGTGAAAATTAGACTATGGGCTATTAATGGGCTTTATATTTGTTTAACTAAATGATAGTTTGTTAATTTTAATATAAAGATTTACAATTGGACGTCCCTATAAATAACCCTATACACTCGATCGGACACGATGGACGGGGTATTTATATGTACGAATAATTGTTCATTTAACCGGACACGGGAATGGATTAATAGCCACTAGAATTATTAAAACAGGGGTGAAATTATGTACAAGGATACTTGGCATAATTGATAACAAAGTATTAAAACCTTGTTACAGTTTAAGTCCCCAATTAGTTGGAATATTTGACTTCGGGTATAAGGATAATTTGACGAGGATACTCGCACTTTATATTTATGACTGATGGACTGTTATGGACAAAAACCAGACGGACATATTGAATAATCCAGGACAAAGGACAATTAACCCATGGGCATAAAACTAAAATCAACACGTCAAACATCATGATTACGGAAGTTTAAATAAGCATAATTATTTTATTTCATATTTAATTTTCTTTATTTTATATTTAATTGCACTTCTAATTATCGTACTTTTATTTATTGTTATTGTATTTAATTGCACTTTTAATTATCGTACTTTTTAATTATCGCAAGTTTATTTTATCGCAATTTTATTTATCGCAATTTCATTATCGTTATTTACTTTACGCTTTAAATTAAGTCTTGTATTTATTTTTAATATTTTACATTAGGTTTTAACTGCGACTAAAGTTTTAAAAATCGACAAATCGGTCATTAAATGGTAAAAACCCCCCTTTATAATAATAATATTACTTATATATATATTTGTATTTTTATAAAGTAAAACTAATATAGCGTTAAGCTTTGTTTAAAAGATTCCCTGTGGACGAACCGGACTTACTAAAAACTACACTACTGTACGATTAGGTACACTGCCTATAAGTGTTGTAGCAAGGTTTAAGTATATCCATTCTATAAATAAATAAATATCTTGTGTAAAATTGTACCGTATTTAATAGTATTTCGTTATAAAAATAAAGCTATTTCATATACACCTCGCATAACATCAGTTAGCGTTGTACCTACCTTATCTACAATTACGATTGGCGTATATTATTCCAACACATACTCTTAACTTGATGTTCTTTCAAATTCATTCGTACTATATAATTACTTAAAATGTTAACTTCATGGTCGTTCAAAAACCCACCGCGAAGCGCGGGCCACCAACCTAGTTATTGTAAACATGGATATATTATCAAATAAAAGGTACAATATCCACGTATGCATGAAGCGACACATTATAGAATAATTAGAAGATGACTTTTAGACAACTTGTATCGGTAAAAACCCAAGCCCATGGGTTCCTAGTTGGCAGCAAACCCACGCCCCAGCAGGCTGTAGCGGGGTGGCAGTTGGGGGTTAAATTGGGGCGGCAGTGGGAATTCAACGGATCAAGCAACTAGCGTTGGAATATATTTAATGGTTTTATATTATTTTAAAAATATAATTTTGATCCCTTTTTAACTACTTTACTGTGACGACCCGGAAACTTCCGACCAAATTTAAACTTAATCTTTATATGTTTCTGACACGATAAGCAAAGTCTATAATGTTGAGTCTCAAAAAAGTTTGAACTGTTTCATTTATGCAATTACCCTTTAGACTGTGCCCGACGATTCACGAACAATTGTATGTAAATAAATGTGTACATATAATATAACATAACAAAAGTATATATAATAATTGGAAATAATATGATATAACTGAAACATTAGAATCAGGTATGTAAAATAATATGCAAGATAATAATGTTGTTATTAAGTAAATTCATATATAAATATATATGATTTCTATATATGATTAATAACATATGTATATTGTGATATATATAAAATATATAATAAAAAAATTAAATAATCAATATGTGTTATTATATATTAGATAGTAAATAAATATTACATGGTTAATAAATTAAACTTACTTACAAGATAAATTATAATTGCTATATTAATATTATCACTACTTTTATTAAAAATCAATATAAATATTAATACTATTACTATATATAATATAAAGATATGAAATTGGATACATTTAAATTGATATAATTATTATTAATATTATTATTATCATTATTAATAACATTATTAATATAATTAGTAGTGAAAATTATGATGTTATAATCAATAAAGTCATTATTATTATTATTATCATTAACAATATTAAGTAGTGTTATTAATAGTATTATTAATAATATTATTATCATATACTAATATAATTATTATTATTAACATATAAATAATACAATTTATTTATATTATTATTAATAATATCATTATGAACATTTTTATAAATATTAGTGTTATTATTCTCAAAAATTATTATTATTAAGATAATTATTATTAATAGATTTATTATTATGTTATTAGTACTAATAAAATTCAGTATTATTATTAGGTAGTATTAATAAAGTTATTATTAATTAGTGTTATTATTATTAATATATATATTATTAATGTTATTAATTATATAAAGAAAACAGATATAGCGAATCTGTATCATATCTGTGTAAAACTTTTATATTTTTTTCTTCTTTCTCAGTCAATGCTAGTATCATTCTGCTTTACGTTCCTATCATCCTGTGCTAGATTGAGGATTTTGTCTCTAAACCGTTTCACATCCTTATCAATGGTACAAATCAAATATCAATTAGAATCAATTTTTTTTTTGTATTTTATTTAATTGTATGTTCTAACTTGTCTGATTATGAATCGAGTACTACCCTTTCCATATAATTGATCAATTCAGTAATATGTAAATTATTCAACCTACTACAACCTTTATCAATCGTAAACACCCTTTACAGCATCCTAATTACCAAAAATTAAACAGAAAAAAAGGGAAGAACACATACGGTCCCCTGTACACTCAACTTTTTGCCCAAAAATCGAATTCGAATGATTTAACAAAATCCATAAATTTCATTGTGTTAGGAATCTCCTACTCAAAGTATCTGCAAAACTTCATAACCCAATTCTTTCTATAGAAAACGAATTGTGGAGTCAAAGTTTTTTTAAAATAAAAGTCAAAAGCTGTTCTATGATCGAATTGAGAAATTATACGAAGCTTCTGTTGTAATCAATGGTCTCAGAAGTTTTTAAGGGTGATCTAGAACACATTTCATGTTATAACCGTCATCTAAAAACATCTGGATTTCAAAATCAATATTTTTGTGTTCATCGTTTTTTTCTTTTTTTTTTTCTGCTTCTGTTTCTTAATTTTATTTGTTTTCTATTCTTCTTTTTCTTTTCTGTGATCAAGGATACCATGGTAAATAGTTTACATTTCAAATTCATATCCTATGTCAAACCTTAATTTTGATGTTATGGGTGTTAAGAGAATCCTGGTCGACTGGTATTGGAGAAGAAAGGAAAACAGGAATATATACTAGTTATATTTATAAAAAGAAAGGTTATAACAGATAAACAGACTTAAAGCAATGGTTAGGGAGGTGTTCGGGTATGCGAGAGGTCTCGGGTTTGAGCCCGGCCGGTGGCAAATTTTTTAAAAACTCTTTTCTTTTGAGGTATAACTTTTATTATTATTATTATTATTATTATTATTATTATTATTATTATTATTATTATTATTATTATTATTATTATTATTATTATTATTATTATTATTATTATTATTTTTACTTCTATTATTATTTATTATTGTTATTGTTATTATTATTAGTAATATACTTATTATTATTGTTATGTATTTATTAAGTATTAGTATTATAATTAATATTGTTAGTATTATTATTATGACTATTATTATTATTATTATTATTATTATTATTATTACATTATTATTAACTATTATTATAATTATTAGTATTATAGTTATTACCAACGTTATACGTAATATGACTATTATTATTATTAGTATTGATATCATTTTGTAATTATAATTATTAGTAGTAATATTAAAGTAAGTTATTATTATGAGTATCATTCTTAATAAACTATTACTAAAATTAATATCACTAGTAGTAAAAATGGATATTTTATAGTTATTATTAATATTAACATTATTATAGTTATCATTAAAACAAAAAGTATCATTATTTTTAAATCTATCATCTTATTAAAAAAATAGTATTATTACTAAGAATATTATTAGTAGTATCATAATTATTAACATCATAAGTATTATTAAAATTAGCACTTTACATAAAAATTATGATTTCTTGTATTATTATTATTATTAAATCTAATAGTATTAATATCATTATCTTAGTATAATCAATAACTTAAGAAACAAATGATAATTATATAAACATATACTTAATACACATAAATAAACTATATTAGCACCTAATGTATTAAAACATATAAAATGAATACATTTAATTAAATAATGAAATATACAAGTTATTAATATAAAAACTATATCAATAATAATAATATATATATTTGTTCAATTACAAGTATATGTTTTAACGTATATACAAATGATATAGGTTCGTGAATCCGAGGCCAACCCTGCATAGTTCAATGTTGTCATATGTATTTTTACTACAAAATACAGTATTGTGAGTTCATTTGATTCCCTTTTACTCTTTACATTTTTGGGACTGAGAATACATGCGCTACTTTTACAACTGCTTTATTAAATGCTTTTGAAATACATTTTGAACTGCGAATACATGAAATGCTTTTATAAATGTTTGACGAGATAGACACAAGCAAAACATTCCTCGAATGAATTATGTGGACTTGATAATTACCACCATTGAATTATGTGGACGTGATAATTGTTACAATTGATATGAATATTTTTCCCCTGATTATTATTGCTTGGTAACCTAAGAATGAGGGAACATCACTAATTTTGAGAATTAATGCACGCCTAATTGACGCGAATCCTAAAGGTAGCTATCGGGTTTAACACCCCCACCCAGAATGTTCACTAGACGGAAGGCTAGTGGGCGTGGTGTTTAGCACTTCGAAGTTTATATGATTATTATACAGACGAGATGTTCTGTTTTGGGAATATTATTATGTGCATTATATGTTAAGGTCGGTTACCAAGCCAAGCTATGAAAGAAATGAAAAGTGAATGTTATGTATCGAGAAAATGATTTTATACACAGGTTATGTGTATGTTATTTTTGTGCACGAGATATGTGTACGGTTACTAAGATTTATGAAAGATGATTTCGTACACGAGAAAGGTGTACTGTATTTAAAAAATATAGCATGTACATTACAGGTGGGTATAGGATTCGAGCCCATTTGTACCATGCAGCATTTAAATCTTGTGGTCTATCAAAATGATAAATTTTATTGTTTTATGATAAATTTATGAACTCACCAACCTTTTGGTTGACACTTGAAAGCATGTTTATTCTCAGGTATGAAAGAAACCTTCCGCTGTGCATTTGCTCATTTTAAAGACATTATTTGGAGTCGGTCATAGCAATGGGACCAGATGTTGATGACTTCGTCCAGATGGATTAGGACGGGGTATGACATGTGGTATCAGAGCGGTGGTCTTAGTGAACCAGGTCTTGCATTAGTGTGTCTAACTAGTAGTTGTTTAGAAGCATTAGTGAGTCTGGACTTCGACCGTGTCTGCATGTCAAAAGTTTTGCTTATCATTTCGTGTCAAAAATTACCTGCTTATCATTCTTAGGAAATCACTTTCTTATCATTCTTAGTCTAGACACATCATACTGCAATGATTGCATGAATAGTGTATAGACAAAATTCATATCTTATCGTACCTGCAAAATCGTATCTTAGCGTATCTGTTACTGTAAACCTTGACTGACATATTCCGTAAATTTCTCCGTAACTTATGGGATTTTAGTATTATATATGCATATGTAAATCATGTATTGCAGGGTACTAATCTACATCCTATAATCTATTTCTTATCGAAAATCCTTCATCTGATCGTACGAGATGAATCCCTCAACCATTTCGAATTCCTCGAATTCCGACAGCTATTCTGATATGGATATCCACCTGAGCTCCGAAAGCATGAGTCACTATAGAATGAATCAACCAATCATTCATCCCCAAAACATCTGATGAGTTCGTAGTCAACTTAATCAACGGAAATGAGAAAAAGGCAATTCCTTTCCACCAACCAAATTTCCCTCTTGGCAATGAACCTGAAACACTTACCGACGAATCAGTCCGAAACACCAATTTCAACCTCATTTCCAGAGTATCTCGTCACGATTATATACTATCTCAGATTCTAGATCTTATTCACCCACTCGTTCGAACCGACAATCATCCAGGTGTAATAGAAGAAGTCAACGAACTTCGCGCCTGAGTAATAATTTTTGGAAAATATGGTGCAAAATTTTCCAGCTTCAACAACATCATCAGCACCAACAATACCATCAATAACAGCACCAGTATCATCAACAATCCAAGCCTCAACATCTCATTCTGTACCTCGAGTATAATCATCGTTCTACGTATCGTTCTATATCAATTATCTTCGTTCTTCATGGCGATTATGTAATCTCTAATGTTTTAGAGATTATATATTCTTGTTCTAACAGTAAATTAAATGAGTTTAATATCATATTAACTCATTAAATCCATGATTACACCTGAAAAAAATGTATATGTATATATACTTTCATAAATATTGTAATTGAAAAATTCCTTTGTACAAACTGTTAATGGTGAAAATATTTTAACGGGTAGGTAATACCCGAGGAATATTTAGATTTCACATTAATAAGTTACATTATACATTCTTCGAATCTGATTCAACGGTCATTTACTATCCTACTTACATCTACAGATATAGGTATCTGTTCACCGCAGAATAACCATTTTCATTCAATTTCATAATTGGATTTTGACTTATTAAAATCCAACAAGTGGCATAATGAATAAAACATTTGACAAAATAAAATTTGTTAGAAACAAACAAATTAACTATGAGAGATTTTGTTAAGAATCCACGCTAACAAAATCCTAGCTAACTATTCCTAGCTAACTGTTAATTCCGTATTACCTTTTATTTATCACAATTAAATTATCGCAATTTATTTATCGCATTTTATTTATCGCAATTTTAATTCTCGCAATTTTATTTATCGTCACTTAATTCCTGTTATTTATTTTACACACTTTAAATATCGGGACACGAATACAAGGTTTTGACATATCATATCGACGCATCTATATATATTATTTGGAATAACCATAGACACTCTATATGCAGTAATGACCGAGTTAGCTATACAGGGTTGAGGTTAATTCTTAAATAATATATATACTTTGAGTTGTGATCGAGTCTGAGACATGTACACGGGTCACAATACGTATTAATTAATTCAAATATTATATATTAAACTATATATGAATTATTGGACTGTTACTATAGACTATCGACTGTGGACTAATAAAATTGGACAATTAAATGAATTAAAATATTGATTATAACATATGAAACTAAACATTTCTTCAAGTTTGCCACTTGATATGATCTTAAATCTCATTTGTATCTTGACGATTACAATCTGCGTTCAAACCTTTCATGATTCTTGAAAACACCTCAATTGAGAGGATGAACCAACCGTACTTCATCTACAGAAAGAAAGATTTATGCATATAGTTATGCAACTGAAAACACTCGGAAACTGAGTAAACGTTTAACACGTATCTATGCTAAATCCTTTAGTGTTATTATTACCCAAAATAACTTGGTGATTCCTTTCAAAGTAGCAAATTTTGTCACAGCTCCAGCAAGTCAACTTCGACTTTTCGTTCGAAACAACCTTATTATAACCTTGAAATATATGCTTGCTCTTTTATTGTTACCGGGGAACCGTTTATATTCCACCACATTAGCAGTAAACTTACCAGCAACTTCATTACTCATTGGCTTAAGTCACTCCGAAGAACCATATTAACTATTCACTAAAACCTTATCATATACTCATCCACATCTTGTAATGAGAAATGCCATACCAATTATCGAGAATCGGCAATCAGTATTTTGAAATCTCGCAGCATGCCTACATCAACAGTTATATGTATACATATAACATTTATCTCTTAGAATTATGATCTTTCATTCTGAAATTCTGAACAGCACCTAAACTCCGTTTTAGTTCTCTGAATTTTTGGAAAATACTGATGACACAGCAGAAACTGTAAACGAACTTAATAATCAAAAGTATGATGATAAAGAATGGAGTGTTGGAAACGCTCAATAGAAAATTTTGTACCAAAAAGCGGATTATGTGAAATTATGAAGGAATCTTTGAACAAATCACAAGGACTAAACTCGTACATAAAGAATCCTGATGATTCTATTTCTGATGAAATCTTTAGCGAATACATTGCTACTTAATCGCTCTAAATCATCGTGAATGAATTTCTTCATCACAATATGATTCTAAAATTCTAAGATATCATCGTACCATTCTTTATTAATATCCTCAATATTTTTGAAGATATCTTCATAAATATTATTGTTCAATATTAATTATCTCTCCGCGCCATCTATGTTATCTCATAAAAAGGAAACTATTTTAGTTTCTAGATTCTGTAAATCTTCAAATTTAAAATATGAATGTTTTGAAGTAGTGTTGGAAATTGATGCATGAGTTAGTATAATATAATGACACTTGATCAACGTGATTATATTACAGTAAGTCATGATGAGTTTCTAATGAAACATGATGATTCACAGATCATAACATCATCATGTGCCATGTTACACGACTCTTTCTACTTAACGTTCAAACATATCGAGAACATATCTTCCTGATGGTCCTATCTTTTCTCTTGAACTCTGGTAATTTAACCAATCAAGATCGTGCTACTACAATTTCTCTCTTAGAACATTAGGCAGGTTCATTCGAAACCCCATACTTAAGAAGTTTGGACCATTATTCGCTTGAGTTAAAGTCAGAAAGAGAAAACGAAAAGGAATGGAACTCCAAAATATAAAAGGAATGAAGAGGGTGGATTTATGGTCAAATATCCGACAGAACAATCAAAACAGATTATCACATTTAACCAAAGAGGAATCTAATTTCCTTAAGTTTCGAAAAATCAAATCTTATTACAAAGATTTTCTCTAAATTTCTTGAATTCCGGAAATCAACCATGACTGTGACGACCCGAGAATTTTCGACTAAATTTAAACTTAATCTTTATATGATTTTGACACGATAAGCGAAGTCTGTAAGGTGAGTCTCAGAATTTATGAACTGTTTACATGGATAACATTTACCTTTCGACTATGTCCGATGATTCACGAACGATTGTGTGAAAATAAATATATGTAAATATATATATGATTTATATTATTAAGTATTTGTATATATATATATATATATATATATATATATATATATATATATATATATATATATATATATATATATATATATATATATATATAATATAAATATTAAATAAATGTTATCATATAATATAAGATATATTAATTGTAAAATTAATATATTAAATGTAATTACAAGTTTATGTGTAGTGATTATATTCTTAATAGTAATAATACTATTATTATCATTAATGATATTAATATCATTATGAGAGTGTTAATAATAAAATTATTGTTATCATTTTTAGTATGATTATTATTTGTAAACATATAAAAATTCTCATTTTATGATTATTAGAATCATTATTATTTATTATTATTATTTATATATTTATTAGAATTAAAGGTATTATTATCATTTTTATTAATTTATTTATTATTATTAGACCCATTATTATTATATAAAAAAAATAATATTAAATACTAATGCATATACTCAATATCATTATATTTACTTATAATACAGAAATAGATATAGACGAAATACAAACTATAAAATACATATATAAATACAGAAGATAGTGTAAATCGTTTCCCTCTGTAGCTAAATTGATTCTCTTGTCTCCAATACTATAATAAGGTTCGAAATAAAAAACAGTTATGTCCAAATTCAGATATCAATCAAGATCTCCTTTTAATTTTTTATTTTTTTTCCTCTGTACTCGTTTGTTTTGAGAATAATATGACGACCATACCCACTACAAAATAAGGGATTAGCTAAATGATACTGTGTAAATCGTTCATTCCTTCACTATCATTATCAATATCTCTATTTTCTATAAATTGAGATTTATCAGAATTATTTGAATCACTATAACTACACACAACTTGTGTTTCTTCCTTCTCCCTACGATTTACACACCCGAGAACAACCATCCTCACTGCCACCTTTTGTCTTCCTTTTCTAAACCATCGACACCCAACACTTCCTGCCGCTATACCAAACGAAACCCACTTGTGAATGACTACCAAGTTTCCGTTTTGCTTCGGTTTCTGGTTTAGCACACAACCGGCCATCACCTGATGAATTCTTTTACTCAATTTCAACTACAACCCTTCTTGTTTTGCTGATGTAACTGAAATCTATCCCAAATCGTCACGACTGGAAACCCATTTTTACTTCTTTTCTTGCTTCTCTCTCTCTCGTTTGACAACAACCCACAAAAGTCTCGTCATCACCATCACCTTTCTTATTATTCAACGTATCATCACTACCTTTAGACACCAACTTCGAAAACAACCTCAAACCCAATTCTATTTCTTGATTCATGTTTCTGTTTTCAATAATTACCATCGGTCATCTTAATCCAAGCATCATCACTTGTTTGTTTATTCTCTATTGTAATACCACTTCGAACACCATAAACCATCATAGATCGCTTATGTTTAATTTACTTCTCCTTTTCTTCTTTTCGATCGACACCCAGATGAGGTGCACAATTCGTGCAAGTACGAAGGTGAGTGAAAACAACGAGGATTATAAATTTATGATTATGATTTTATGTGTATCAAGATGATGAAGGAAAGATGATGATTTCTAGGCGATAAGGATGATATACAAATACAGGGCACGCCTAATTTGTTTATTGTGTTGTCTCGATCGAATTACTGAAATCCCACCACCACAATTATATTATGCCATTTAATTTCAACTTGTTTGTGAGCCGTATACCTACTGTTATGACTTAGTGATAATGCTAAAAATGAACATATATTTCATAGCATTATCCCTCAAGAAAGACAAGCTTTTAGTTGCAATTGTTCTATTTACAAGTGATATTCGTTTAAATAATAAAAGGTGACAAAAGACAGATTCGACTATTTGAAGACGCAAATGACCAAAAAGCTAAAAAGTACAAAATACAATCAAAGTGGTTCAAATTATTGATGAGAAACGTCTCAAAATTACAAGAATATAAGACACAAAACGAAAAATACAAGATACTAAATTGTACGCAAGGACGTTCGAAAATCCGGAACCGGGACCAGAGTCAACTCTCAACGCTCGACGCAACGGACTAAAAATTACAAGTCAACTATGCATATAAATATAATATAATATATAAATAATTCTTAAAATTATTTATATATTATATATATTTAATTAAACCGTCGGCAAGAAGAAAACAACCAAATGTGAGCTGTCCCAGCTGGCCATGCGATCGCATGGCCAGGAAGAAGGAATTTCATGCGGTCGCATGACCCAAAAAGTGAGGCCACATTGCTATAAATTTCGCAGTTTCAGTCGAATGTAAACACATCTTTTTCTTTCTCCATCTCTCACGTATATATATATATATATATATATATATATACATATACATATATACATATATATATATATATATATATAATTTTAATTTTAATAATAATAAGGGTATGTTAGCGAATGTTGTAAGGGTGTAAGTCGAAATTATGTCCGTGTAACGCTACGCAATTTTTAATCATTGTAAGTTATGTTCAACCTTTTTAAATTAATGTCTCGTAGCTAAGTTATTATTATGCTTATTTAAATTGAAGTAATCGTGATGTTGGGCTAAATATTAAGACGGGGTAATTGGGCTTTGTACCATAATTGAGGTTTGGACAAAAGAACGACACTTGTGGAAATTAGACTATGGGCTATTAACGGGCTTTATATTTGGTTAATTAAATGATAGTTAATTTAATATAAAGATTTACAATTGGACGTACCTATAAATAACCATATACACTCGATCGGACACGATGGGCGGGATATTTATAAGTACTAATAATCGTTCATTTAACCGGACACGGAAATGGATTAATAGTCAATGGACTTATTAAAATAGGGGTGAATTATATACAAGGACACTTGGTGTAATTATAGTTTAAGTCCCTAATTAGTTGGAATATTTGACTTCGGATATAAGGATAATTTGACGAGGACACTCGCACTTTATATTTATGACTGATGGACTGTTATGGACAAAAATCAGACAGACATATTAAATAATCCAGGATAAAGGACAATTAACCCATGGGAATAAACTAAAATCAACACGTCAAACATCATGATTACGGAAGTTTAAATAAGCATAATTCCTTTATTTCATATTTAATTGCACTTTTAATATCGCACTTTAATTTATTGTCATTTTATTTATCGTACTTTTTAATTATCGCAATTTTATTTATTGTCATTTTATTTATCGCACTTTTATTTATCGCAATTTCATTATCGTTATTTACTTTATGCTTTAATTTAAGTTATATTTATTTTTAATATTTTACATTAGGTTTTAACTGCGACTTAAGTTTTAAAATCGACAAACCGGTCATTAAACGGTAAAACCCCCCTTTTTATAATAATACTACTTATATATATTTATATTTTTACAAATATAGTTTTTAAAAATATAGCGTTAAACTTGGCTAAGATCCCTGCAGAACAAACCGGACTTACTAAAAACTACACTACTGTACGATTAGGTACACTGCCTATAAGTGTTGTAGCAAGGTTTAGGTATATCCACTCTATAAATAAATAAATAACTTGTGTAAAATTGTATCGTATTTAATAGTTTTTCGTAGTAAATATATAACTATTTTGTATACACCTCGCATAACATCAAGTATTTTTGGCGCCGCTGCCGGGGACTGCTTAAACGCCGGAAGCGAAACGCTATTTATATATAAAAAAAATTCTTAGTTTACTTTTGTAAAAATACGCTTTTGTAAAAATACGTTTTAATACAAATATATAAAAAGAAAAAAATATATATATATTTGCTTTAGAGTTTATATATATAAAATTATAAAGTTTCTTTATTTTTATTTTAGTTTTTAAAATACAAGTTTTTATTTGTTTATTTAAATATTTTATAAAAACAGAAAGAAAAAAAAAAGTATTCGGGCTACACTGTAGCAGCCCAATTTTTGATCCGAAATTCAGGCCCATGCGACCGCATGAACCTGGAGACTATATCTCATGCGATCGCATGAGCAGCCCTGACACGCCAGAGTTGACCCACTTCTGCATTAATTACGGAGTAATTATTATTATTATTATTAATTAAAACCCTAATTAGGGTTACTTATTTAATTATTTAGTTTTAGTTATTTATTTAATTTGTATTTTTAGTTTTAGTTTTAATTAGTTTTAATAAATTATAAACTTAATACTTTTATAAATAAATAATATAAAAATAATATTTTTATAAAAATTGTACTTTTTACAACTTTAAGTTTATTTTTATATTTTGTATCTTTTTATTTGTTTTAGCGTAATATTTGTATTTTTCGTTCGTATTTAGTTTTAAGTCATAGTTTTTGCCATAGTTATTTTTATTTCTAGATTTTTAGGCTTTGCCGTAAAATTCCTTAAGTGCTTTTTCTTTAGATTAAAATTTAGACGCCTTAGAATTTTACGACGTCACTTATCGCCTTAATATTTTCTAAGATTTTAGTACTTTTTAAGTTATTACCGTTTTGGATATAGAATTTCTTTAAGCTTTAATATCTTTAGACGTAACTTTTAATTTTGAGTTTTTAGACTTTTAAGTTTCGACGCGCTACGTTCTTTTTATTATTTTTCGACCTTTTATTTTTCTACGTTTTTCCGACGCACTCTTTTTCTTTCTTATTTCTCGACGCTCTAGATTTTTAGGACATAGATTTTTCTATTTCTTCTCTAAAATTTCTTTAAAATTCAACGAAAAATTATTTTAAGCGGTTAAATTGATAGACATCCAAATTTTCTGGTTCGTAGTAATAGTTGGATTTGATAGTGGCGAGTTGTGGGCTTCCAATTTAAAGGGTCCTGGCTACCTGCTGCATCTATTGGCTATTCGAAACGTGGGCAAAATTAGAAAAGTCTATTAATTTGATAACTTATATAATTTTTATCTTTATAACTAATAGGATATTTGATAGGTCATATCATGCTAAGATTGAGAGAAATGATAAGATAAAGAGAGATTTGGTATGTAAGAATGAGACTCGGTATTAGAGAGAATCGGTAAAATTACATTCCACAGCTTCTAGAACTCGGTTACAATGCAATGGCTATCTAATTAGGACTACTTAGGTTCCTTATATAGCCCTCTTCTAAGGGACCTTCATTTAAGCTTATTTCACATTAACACTATACAACTTCGGGGTCCTAACAATCTCCCCCTTAGTGTTAAATGTGAACTTTACAACATAATCCTATTTTGTAATCTTGAGAGGTCCAAACGTTAGTTTCCATCGTGTGCCATCTGGTTTTGAAACTTCTACTTGATTTTCCGAAATTTGCTTAGAAGGTTTCCAGACACCCCACGCTTTTCTTGGATCTCCCTCATGTAATGGATATTCATCCATTTCTTTGAAATATCTTCTCTTTTTCTGTCCACGATGTATCTCAAACTGTCTTGTACGAACCCGGAATTTCAGACGATCTCTTATATGCTTTATGAATTCTCCAAGACCCATTATCATATCAATGTCATGGAACTTGCTTTGATGAATCTTAAGATACTTCAGTGCAGCCTTAAGTGTTCCATCTGAATATTTGTTCAGCTCTTCAGTACGAATGAACACCTTTTCTTTTTGAGAATTTACAAAAACAAACCCTTCGGGTTCGAATTGCATTTGAAACATCCTCATATCCTTCAGTCCCTCTGTAAATTGATTCGGACACGTAATTCGAATCTTTTTCCTTTTTGCTTCGAGACCTATTTGAAAATCTTCACGTCTCATCAGTTCAATTATCTCCATCATGTATCTTTTCACAGCTTCCAAAGCATGAGCCTTAGCAAAAGGTCGTATGGTGATGATACTGAGGTAGTTGTAGATGTGAATGATGTCAAGCATATCTAGATTATGAAAATCTGTTTCAGTGAACTTGTACTCTTTCTCATCTTCTCTGATAACGTGGAACTGACTGATGACGTCTTTCTTTTTGCTTATCTCTACTTCGACTCGAGTAATATTCAACACTTCTGAAATACGATATTTTCTTTGAAGCCACAGATCATCTTCATATTTGTTGATATGTTTCCTCCACATAAACTCATACCAATTCCTTTCACTTGCTGGAAGCAATCGTGAACCTATATAAGTAAACCTTTTACTCCTTGGTAATTCATTGATGCGGAAGATCTTGTAAGCATTTTCCTCGATGAATGTGTTTCGTAATGTTATAAAATCATGTTCTACTCCCAACAATAATCTTTGCTCCTGATTCTTAAAGAATATTCCATGGTTGTATTTGAATCTGGAATCCACTGTTTCACTTGATGTAGATGTACCAGAAGTTGAACTTTCATTAGCATTTGTTGGATTTGAACTCGATGAGGGTGTAGAATTTGATGAATGACCAGTAGGATTTGTTGCATCATCATTAGGAACATCATCATCTTCAATATGATCAAAGATCTCATCTTCATTTGGATTAATATAAAGATTGTCTTCATCGTCATCAGAAGAATCCATTTCATCATCACTTTCTATTACTGGTTCAGGATTCTCTTCATCTACAATCTCTACATCTTCTGGAATTGAAGATACTGATGATAACTTGCTTAGAATGACAAATCCATCGTCATCCGTCTCTTCAAATAGAAATCACTCAAGTTCAAATCCTCATGTACCAGTCCACTATCAGCCTCATTATGAATAATTGGAATTATAACTTGCTCAGGCTCCTTAACATCAATTTCATTATGTGTAGTAACCATTTGTTGAGCTTGTGAAGCTGATGAAGACTTTACACCACCACCCTTAGTTGAAATGTTTACTGTTAGATATTCTCCATCTACTCCTATCTCCCCCTCATGGCTATTCTGAGGATCAGAATCGTCATGTTCATCATCATGGTGAGGACTCAACGGAGAAGAGCAGGAATTAAGTAGATATCGAACACGAGCATGAAACAATGCGTGAAGCGAAGTGCGTCGAAGAACATCTAGATTGACTCTAGAAAACATACGACTGAAATATTCTTGCTCCAAAGCATCATAGAAATGTGGTAAACAAGAGGGTGAAGGTGGAAAAGTAACAATAAGAACACCAGCAGCAGCAACTGTTGAAGGCAATGTTGGTGGAAGTGTTTGAGTTGTCGTGAGGGCAGGTAAGGATGATTGTGCGGTATTATTCTTATATGTAGGGCTATACATACTACTAGTCAGATTCGTGATATCCCCTTCTGATGGAGGTTGGGTAACAACCGGAGTTGTCACCGGCGAAGTTTCTTTCGAAGCATTCGCCTCCATGACTTTGGTCTCATGGGACTCTGACAGAGTAGTAGAACTACCCGTCTGTTTAGTTCTCGCAGAGATATTGCTATCCCTGACTCCTGAAATCATTGATATACCATGAGGTGGCACATCTTTGTCAGTTAAAGACTCTTCCTCCAGACCCTGAGATTCAAAATCCGGAAGAGAAGTGGTTTGAACCAATGGATCACTTTCATGAACCAAGGGAACAGTCTGCTGGAAGTCTGATAAATATCTCGAAGGATTGTCATGTTGACTCGTTTCCATGGGACGCGGCAGATCTTCCTCATCAAGATAAGCCGAACCTCGAGACCCTGTTGTACGTTGAGGCACAGGAGGATTTCCAGCCGATACGCAGGGTGCCTTTTCAAGATTTTTCGGCTCCCCTTCGGCCGTTCTGGACTTCAATGATTGAGTGTCCTCAATCGATTGAGTCAACGCAGACTTTACTGCCGAGGAAGACTTTACTTCCTTAGATGCCGAAGCATCTTGCTTTGTGGGATTTATTCTTAAGTCCTGTTTAGATTGGATGGGCTTAGTGGTCTTTTTACCATTCGTGTGTTTAGATCTCTTGCCTACCGAAGCTTGCGCTTCATTTAGTGTAGGGCTTACTGTTATTCTTGGATGTGATACGGAGATGGGTGAAGGTGACATAATTGGCTCTAGGTCTTGGTCCGTATCACCAATGGTTGGAGTAACTGTTTGGCGGACGATGGGTGTCGAAGTCCTAAATCTAGTTACTCGTTGGGTTGGCGGAGTCTGAATCATCTCATCAGGCATGTATCGAGTTCTCTTAGGAGAATGTTCAGGAGATGATTCAGATGTTGTTGCTGAAGTGTCACTGCTTACTTCGGGTGTTGTGGAAAGGGTTGGTTCAATCCTAGTTGAACTAGGTTCTCAGATCCTCACGGGTTGAGCTTGGTGTGCTACCCTAGATCGTTTGAGGTTCACCCTAAGTGGAGGATTAGCTGGCCCGGGTGGTTGAACTACAGGTTCCTATACAACCTCTGGGGCTGGAACTACGGCAGGTTCAACTTGTTCTTATTGTACCGGGTTCGGAAGAGGTATTCCTACAACCTGGAAATAAGAACGCATACGAGCGTCTTGGGGTTCAGCTAGCCTCACTAGCCAATTTGGAATTGGTGCAGTGAATTGATTATCAGACACCATAGGGGTGTTCATCTTCAGCTCTCCAAACCTTTTCATCTGTAATCCATGTGTACCTGGTACAAATATATTTGCATTTCTGCAAGCATTTATAGCATCATGGATAAAGATACAGAAAAACCTTTCGCAAGGGATATAAGCACCCCTTGGCTTTTCAACCTGTGCCTGAACCAAATCCTATATAAGTTCTGCATAATCAGGATTCTCTACTCTTGTGAATGAGTAGAAAAGTTTGAGCATCGGCACAGTTAAGCTATCAGATCCACTTCTTGTCATCAACAAGCATCTGTTGATGATTGAGAATATCACATACCACCTGGAGTGCAGATACTTCTTTTGAAACTTAGCAGGTGGAACATTAGTTGCTCCAACATATCCAAGAGAAAAGATTAAAGACATCATCTGCTGTGTGGCAGGAAAAGCAAGAGCATTCTGTACAAGAGGAAGTCTGAATATCCTCCTGAAGTCTGCTTTTGTGATACTCCTAAATCCTTGTACTCCCCTCAGCCTAAATTCAAATCTGGCTGGTTCACCCTGTGGATTAGTAGCATTTGGTTATGTGGCCTCCACAAATCTGATTGATCTGTTAAGAATATCCAAGTCTGTTTCTGGCACACTAACTGTGGAGCTCAGAGCAGGCCATAAAGTATGCCTCTCTAGAATTGCAGTCCAATAATTGCAGGGAATATTGGTTTCAGAATTGATAAAGTTATTATTCGCCATTTAGCTGTATACATAAGAAATAGAAGACCACAAAATGTTATCATAAAGCACATTTCTCTATTCTTATTTCCTTTGAAATCCTTTTTATATTTTTAAAATTTATAATTTTTATGACTTTTCTAAGATATAAAAATCATTTATTCCAAATATGAACAAATAATTGACAACCATGACATTCATATGATATTCATCTTAGTACAAAATCATCATGCAAAGTCAATTATATAACACAAGGAATCAGAACAACACTTAGTCAATTTTCAGCACAATTCAAGCAGATTCGGTATTTATGAAAACTTTAGATTCTGTAACCAAATAAGCTTGAGTTTTCATATCAGAAAGATATAGAATAAACATGTTAAGTGTTTGAAGATAAAAAGCAGAAAATTTCAAGGTACCAAATTTCATACTCGGTATCAAGAAAGAAAACCAGATTCGGTATCTTCAACAATTAACAGAAAGTCACTCAAACATGTATATTCTATCACATATCATGTAATTTCACAACCATGATCAATTAACCATTCAATTACAAGCATATTAACATGTTAATTGTATGAACAAACTCAGTATCAGGATAAGAACACATTCGGTAGATACAGAATTCATCAAATAAGCAATTAAACATGTAATCAGGCTCGGTCAAATGATAGATCAGTCAATTTAACTCAGATTAGACAAGATTTCATGTTGATTTTCCAAATCAATTGAGTTTAATCAAAGATTAATTGAAATTGACTCAGACTCGGTATAATCAACAAGATTTCAAAAATTAAAGGTCATAATCCAGTTAATTTTGATCTTTTCTGGTTGATAAAAACTTAATTATCTCAGATCTACAATTATATATCTTAAATATTGATTAAAATGAACAATTACCAAGGATTTGAAGAAACAGAATGACGGACTCGGTAGAATTAGGCAGATTCGGTATAATCAACAGACTCGGTAGGTAATTAATAACAGTAAGAGAGTAATGTTTAACGTTGACTCTCCTTTTATAGATACCGAAGGTAAAATACCAAATGGGCTTTACAGAATGGGCATAATATACCGAATACAGTCCAATTTTTCAAAACTTTAACAATTTAACTCCAAATCTTGACAAATTGATTTTTCCTCTTGAAATCCATTTCAATCTTTTCATGAAAAACAATTCTGAGACAATTTTTGAAAACTTTGAACTTACCGAATCTGTACTGTTGGTTGTCAGACTCGGTAAAATGCTAAAAATAGCATTTATTCAGTAAAATTTAAATATTTTTTTTTTATCTTTTCCAATTTTTATGAATTTTTCAAAATAAGATTTGTACTTAAAAGAACTTTGAATTTTATACAAAGTACAAATCTTCAGTGATACCAATTGTTGACACGGGTTGCATACTGAGATGTATACAAGCCATAGTGAATTATTTTAGATAAAAACAAAGAAATTTTGAATTCACTTTTGAAAAACCATATTTTTGAATAATTTTCTCATTTTCTCCCTTTTTCTCCCCCTTAAAATGTGATATACAAGAAAGTAAATCAGCATTTTGATTATGTTCCCAAGAAAATGAATTAACTCCCCCTTGAAATAGGATATCAATGAGTTACCTCCCCCTTGCGTAACTATTGAACAAATATATCTAGGAAGTTATCATTAATCTAAAGGCAGTCCCTTAAAGAAAAATTTTCTAAAGCACTGAAACTTAGTTCCTCCCCCTAGAAAGTATCTACTCCCCCTAAACACAAGATCCCAAAAATAAGTCCCAATAGATCTAAGGAATATCAAGCACTATACTCTACCATGCCAATCTCTTTGATCAAGAATTTTAGCCTAAGTTCATCTAAAGGTTTAGTGAACATGTCAGCTAATTGCACTTTAGTAGGCACAAAGTATAACTCTACATCCCCTTTCTCTACATGGTCCTTAATGAAATGATAACGAATATCTATGTGTTTAGTTTTAGAATGCTGAACCGGGTTGCTTATTATTGCAATAGCACTTTGTGAATCATAATAGATCAGGGTCTTAGAAATCTTAAAGCCATAGTTCAAGAGTTGAGTTTGCATCCACAAAACTTGTGAACAACAGTGAGCTGTAGCAATGTACTCAGACTCAGCTGTTGATAAAGACACACAGTTCTGCTTTTTGGATGACCAACCAACTAGCCTATTCCCTAACATCTGAATTGATCCAGATGTGCTCTTTCTATCAACATGGCAACCACCATGATCCGCATCAGTATAAGCAGTAAGATTGAAATCGGATCCATGAGAATACCAGATCCCAAGGTTAGGTGTACCTTTAAGATATTGAAAAATCCTAACAACCGCTTTGGAGTGAGATTTCTTAGGGTTGGACTGAAAGCGGGCACAGACAGTTACGGCAAGTGTAATGTCTGGTCGACTTGCAGTCAGATACATTAAAGAACCAACCATGCTTCGATAAAGCGTAATATCAAAGGGTTCCCCGTTAGTATCAGCATCCAGTAAAGTCCTCATTGGGGTTGTCATTGGTTTTAAAGCAGTCATTTTAAAACGTTTTAGCATATCATTGATATACTTTGTTTGACTGATAAAAATCCCATTTGGTAATTGTTTTACTTGTAACCCCAAGAAGAAAGTTAACTGGTCAAGCATGCTCATTTCGAATTTGCTGGCCATAAGGTCACCAAATTCTTTGCATAAGGCCGGGGACGTGGAACCAAAAATAATATCATCAACGTAAATTTGAACCAAGAGAATGTGACCGTAGTTTTTACGGATGAATAGCGTTGTATCAATCGTTCCACGAGAAAAGTCATTGTCCAGCAAATACTTTGTTAAGGTCTCGTACCATGCACGCGGTGCTTGCTTCAGACCGTATAAAGCTTTCTCCAAGTAGTAAACGTGGTTTGGATGAATGGGATCGACAAAGCCTTCTGGTTGATCAACATAGACTTCCTCTTGAAGATAACCATTCAGAAAAGCAGTTTTGACATCCATTTGAAACACCGTGAACTTCATATGAGAAGCAAATGCAAGGAAAAGACGAATTGCCTCAATCCTAGCAACCGGAGCAAACGTTTCGTCATAATCAATGCCCTCTTATTGTCGATATCCTATGGCCACAAGACGTGCCTTATTTCGAACCACAATTCCATCAGAATCCTTCTTGTTCTTGAAAATCCACTTAACCCCTATTGGTCGTTGACCCGTTGGTCTTGGAACTAATCGCCATACTTTCAATCGTTCAAATTGATTGATCTCGTCTTGCATTGTAACTACCCAGTATGGATCTAGTAAAGCTTGAGCAACCGTTGTTGGTTCAATCTTACTAAGAAAGGCTGTGAATAGACACATATTCTGAGTAGCCCTTCGAGTTGAGACTGGAGCAGATGCGTCACCAATAATAAGATCTATTGGATGACTTTTAGTCCATCGGGTGTGGGGAAGAGGTTGAACTTCAATTGTATCCATCGGAACATCAACCGTTGTTGACGTTGAGCCTTGATCTGCTTGATCTGATGTAACATTATCTAATGGATTCAATAGACTATCTGAAGAAACAGCTGGAGTTGTATTAAATGATGAATCTTGATCTTGTTCAAGATTATCAGTAACAGGAGGTTGGAGGGAGGATGAAGAAGCAACAGGTGAATCAGTTGGTGTTGAATCTTCATCAAAAAGACTTTGAAGAGTCTCCACAGTAGTTGACTGTGATGGTGTAACCGGTACGGCTTGAACATTTGAATCCCGTTGAGGAGTATAAAGACTATCAAACAATATATCTAGTTCCTCTGATGTAACCATAGGAACACCCTTCTTCGAGAAAATTGAGTTTTGCGCGGAAGAAGTAGTAGCCAGGTTAGGATCGGGTTTTGAACTGAGTTGTTCAAAAGCCATTCCCGAAAATTCATCGAACTTGACGTTAATGCTCTCTTTAATCATCTTTGTCCGCTTATGATAAACACGATAAGCAACTTTGTTCGAGGAATAACCAAGAAATATGGCCTGATCGCCATGAGGATCAAACTTTCCGAGGCTGTCAAAATCGTTAAGCACATAGCATATACAACCAAAAACACAGAAATATTTGACATTCGGGCGTCTACCATATAATAACTCATATGGAGTTTTATCAAAACGTTTGTTTACAATACAACAATTTTGGGTATAGCATGCAGTTGAAATGGCCTCCCCCCACATTTTTGGAGGTAATTTGGAGTAGGCAAGCATCGTTTATGCTGCTTCGCACAACGTACGATTACGCCGTTCAACTACTCCATTTTGTTGGGGGGTCCGAGCAGCAGAGAACTGATGTTCAATGCCTTGGTCTTTCAAATAACTATCAAGCGGGTCATTCTTAAATTCCGTCCCATTATCAGTTCTGATGCTCTTAACATGTTTGTTAAAAAAGCGTTGAATCTTTTTAATGAACTCAATGATAATGGCGGGGGTTTCTGACTTAGTTCGCAAAAGAAAAATCCATGTAAATCGGGTATAGTCATCAACAATGACAAGCACATGTTTCTTGCCACCGAGACTAGAAATAGGCATGGGTCCACATAAGTCCATATGCAATAATTGCAAAGACGATGAAGTACTGGGGTTTTGCTTAAGCAGATGATTGTTCCATTTCAGCTTACCCATCGCACATGATGGACACACATGATGCTTATCATATTGAAAGGTTGGAATACCATCAACTAAATCTTTAGAGACTAGTCGATTGATACCCTTGTAATTCAGGTGTGACATCCGATGATGCCATAACCATGAATTTTCTTTGGTAGAACGAGTGGCCAAACACATGGTTGCATGTGATGGTGCATCATTGAGGTCAATATTATATAGTGAAGCACAACGTTTACCAACAAGAAGATCATTCCCTTCGGTGGATTGCACCGAGCATTGTTGACGTTCAAACAAAACTTTGAGATCTCCATCGCAGAATTGGCTCACACTAAATAAACTGCACCCCAAACCCTCAACATATGAAACCCGTTTGATTGTTATGCCATTTTGCACAAAATCTCCATAACCCGTTATTGCTGCAATCTCATCGTTTCCGAATGTAACCGTTCCTAGGAATTTGTCAATGAAGTTGACAAGCAAGGATTTATCGCCCGTCAGGTGTTGAGAACAACCGGAATCGATATACCAAACACAGACGTCGAAACCCTGTAAATGTGAATTTCCTAGAGTTTAGGTACCCAAAGTTTCTTGGGTCCTTTTCGGTTAGTACCAGCAATAAACTTTGGATTAACAACAAACTTTGGATCAATGATGAAATAATCACGTAAAGCATCATGCAGTTTAGACAATAAAGCATCATTTAAAACCACATTACATGAATCATCATACGCAATATCAATCTTTACATCTTTATCAGAAGTCTTAACACACAATTTATTCCAAGTAGATGTTTTGTTCACAGACGAAAATTGAAAAACATGAGATGATTTCCTAGGCTGACTAGCAGATTGCTTTGGTTTGGTTGCTACTTTCTTAGTCGTGGACTTAGGAACCCATACAGATTTGTAATTCAAGTTTGGATTATGACCTGTGACACGAAAAACACCTTTGTTAGTTAGACATCCAAACTTTTCAGTTGACACATGAGATGACTGATTTTGCAGAATTTCCAATTTGATTGTACGTTCTTTTGTATCATACTCACTCAAATCAGGTTTAGAACTTGTGTGTGTTGTGGACTTAACTGATTTCTTTAAAGGACTCGCTTTTGAAGTTTTTGTCATAGGAATCATAGGAATCTTTTCAGTTAACACAGAACCATTTGGAGAATGAACCTTTTTAACAATATACTGAGTTGTAGAAACAACTTTCGAACTATGATTGCCAAATTGAGAACGTAGAGGATTTTTAAGAATAGTAATGGGTTTTACATCCTTAGATGTTGTTGTTCCCTTCCCCTTCTTAGTAATCCCACCAGTACATTCAAGCACATTGGTTGCAACATTAGACGTTTGCTTAAGTGTGTTAGCCTGTTTCAGTTGAATTATCTTTTATTTTAAGCTTTTAATCTCAAGACATAATTCTTCAGCAGAAACTATCACTTCACCCTCCTTAAAAGCATAAGTACATTCTTTCTTAGGCAGTGAAGGCAATTTATCACACAAAGCAAGCATTTGTTCTAATGATTGGCACTTAAGTTGCAAGTCAATATTCTCCTGTTCAAGTTGAGCTACCATACGATTCAAATCACGTACATCAGGCAAATGCAAGTAATAATCATGCAAAGGATCAAGTTGACTTTCAAAATCTATCAAAGGTTCAATGTTCGGTTCATTCTGAGGTTCTACTTTTTCATCTAAAGAATTTTGACCTAGAGAATCTGTCTCAAAGAAGACAGTTAGTTCATGTGCTAGGTCTTCACGGAAAACATCATCTGGATATGCAGGTAAAGTTGGTAGAATTGGTTTCACATCAAAAAATGGTTCATCAAACACCTCGTCTATTGCAGTAATGCTAGAACTAGGTTTGTTAAACACTTCATTCTCAAGCATTAAAATTTATTTCTCTAGCATGAGTGTTGGAATATAAACCAGTCTACGCTTAGGCATATAATCTTCACGTTGCATGTTCTTTTCAATTTCAACAAGATTTTTCAAGAAATCAGGATTCGATTTACCTATCTTAGCATTGATTTTTTCATACATTAAGCTAATTTGATGGTATTTCCTAGATTTACGATTCACGATAATATCATCAAAATCAGCATCAGAAGCATGTACAAAATGTGATGGTAAACCGGCTTGAAAATAATCAGAATGATATAATCCTGGAATCTTTTTGGAAGCATCTTCCAAAATTTTCGGATCTTCATAACCCAACCCCCACTTTTCACCATGAATCGTTTTTGGTCTATTCATGAAAATCGTTTGTTTTGAAAGTTCCATATCCATGATAGCTTTGGATTGCTCTGTTCAATAGAGTTTTTCCTCATATCGAGCAAGTTGTGCTTTCATTTGAAAAGATTCTTTTGACAATAAAGAAATTTCAGTGTTCTTTTCAATTATGGTGTTTTTCAATTGAACGATTTTCTTGTTTAGTTTTGAAAGTGTGGGTTCATGTTGGTTTTTCAAATCAGAAAGATCTTTTTCTAAAAATTGAACTTTTTCTGCAAGTCGTTCCGATTTTAAACGATAATCAGTTCTTTCAACTTTAATCAGATGAATTGTCTTTTTTAGATCTTCCAACTCAGTTTCCGTAGAGTTGAGTTGGAGAGTCAATCGTTGCACATCCGTTTGCAATTTTGATGAGGAAGGTCTGGTCTCATTCATTTTGATTTTATCTTTTAAAACCTTGTTTTCAGATTTTAAGCCTTTGACTTCTTTTGACATTGAGACCAGATTCTTCATCAAGTCATTTTGCATTTTTATAAAATCAGGTGAGAATTCAGTTGATTGTACCTCATCATCATCGGATGTTGAGTCAGAATTCTCCATTGCTTCCTTAGCTTTGATGAGCTTTGTCACCTTGCAAACATTTGCATGTTCCACCTCTGAATTTGAATCGTCAGTCCAGTTAAACCAAGTATCATCAACCGGTTTTAGCTCTCCCCCAGTTTCCACAATCTTAGCCATCAACATTTTCTTCTTGTAGTAAGCTGCGTCCTTCTTCTTAGGCATCTTGCACTCACGAGAATAATGACCAGCTTTGCCACAATTGAAACAAATTGAATCTTCCTTCTTGGAATCATTAGCACATTGTTGTTTAGATTGATCGGCTTTCTTGTAGTACGAGGAAGATGACGAGTTTTTGCGTTGATTGCTTGATTTGCCTTTAAACTTGTGTTTGTTCAAGGCTTTTGTGAACATGGCTGCCATCTTGACTAATTCAAGGTGAGAATCATCAACATCAGAAAGATTCAAATCTTCTGAATCAGTTGATTCTTCTACAAGCACTTTCTTGGACAAGCTTTTGGAAGACGTCAACGATTTGCTCTTATTTTTGGCAATTAGGGCAAGTGGATCGCCCGGAGAAGACTCTTTCCATCCTTCTTGAAGTTTAGACACTTCAGGTTGGTAATGCATAAGAACTCCAACAAGCTCATGAATAGTCAACTTGTCAATCTCTTTAGTAGATCGAACAATGGTTCCATAAGGAAGCCAATCAGCATTGAGCTTTTTGAGAAACTTCATGTTGACTTCAGCATTTACTTTTATGATCTTGCACCTTTTCAACTCATTGAGAACACCATTGAAACGACGATAGGTATCCTTGAGTGGTTCATCAGTTTCCTGCTTGAAATCTTCATAGAATCCCATAGCCTTATTCAATTTAGTAACGTCTGACATGTCATAACCTTCTTGCTGTCGTTTGATCTCATCCCATATATCTTTTGCTGTTGTGTTGCTATCAACATTTTCAAACAATTCATACGGGATAGCTTGCATAACAATATTCTTTGCCTCTATGTCACCCTGAGCTCTCTCACGCTTATCACCAGAAAGTTCATAGACTAGAATTGGCATACCAGTATCCGGATGATAATCAACAACTGGACCATCTCTCAGAGAAACCTAAATGTACTTTACTTTTTCACCCTTATAGTCTATGTACTGAGTGATACGGTGAAGCCACTGAGTGTACTTGCCATCAAACAACACTGGAGGACGGGAATCTGATCTAATGATCAAAGTATCTTGAGTAGACATCTTAAAAATGAGGTAGATTCGGTAAAGATTCTGTATTACACAAATCTAAGATGAAAAATCACAACAATCTGATCAGAATGTCAGATTCTGTATCAGATTCGGTACTGTAGCAGATTCGGTAAAGATTCTATATATCAGATTCTGTATAAGAAACTGATCATAAATACAAGTGACACACCCAGATTCAGTATAGATTCGGTAATCACAAGAATTGTAGCATGCAACCACTTAAAACAATGGATTAAGTGATACAGAAACTCAGATTCTGTATCTAACTCGGTAGTCAGATTCTGTATGAATTTGAAGTTAAAACTCAATTCAATCCTTTTGAATTAGATTCTGTAACCTTGCTGCACAAGGAAACAAGTTAGTATCACACAAAATATCAAAGATACCGAAAGTATAGGATACCGAATGTCAACTGTAGCAGTTGACAATACCGAGTCTAAGTTTAAAACTTAGAAATATGACAGAATCCTTTCTCAAACCACACCAATTAGCTGCGTATAATCAAACCGAATGTGATAGAATCATGATCACACCACAATCTGTAACACTTAAGATGAATTTAAGTAATGAAGCAGACTCGGTATGACAGTTACGATACCGAGTGTTGATCAAATCTTCAAAACTTGATGAATTGAAGAAATTGAATCGTCAGAAATATGATTTAACACCTCACGAACACAACTGAATCCTTAAATCTTCACAAAAATCCAGAATCAAGCTTGAATTAAGCAATACCGAGAGTTTTAGCCACAAACTCTAAAAATCAACTTGATTCTCCATAATTGAAGTTAAAAAGCTGTAATGATGATCGAAACTCTTTCTAAAAGATGTAATGCACCTTCGCTGAACTTATCAAAAGAATCTGAACGTCAGATTATCAAATTCGATAATACCGAATGTGATTCAAAATACCGAGAGTATTCAGATTCTGTAATCTACAATCTCTGGATCGATATAGTGATGTAGAATCACTTCCTGGAAGCTCTGATACCAAATGATAGGTCAGATCATGTTGAGATTGAGAGAAATGATAAGATAAAGAGAGATTCGGTATGTAAGAATGAGACTCGGTATTAGAGAGAATCGGTAAAATTACATTCCACAGCTTCTAGAACTCGGTTACAATGCAATGGCTATCTAATTAGGACTACTTAGGTTCCTTATATAGCCCTCTTCTAAGGAACCTTCATTTAAGCTTATTTCACATTAACACTATACAACTTCGGGGTCCTAACAATATTCAGTGAATGCACCGAGCAAAACGTTCACCACCTTTTATACGTTCACCACCAGTAACCAGATCAAGACATCTAGCCAATATTGTCGCCATTGATTTTTCTTTAGAATCGTCATCCAGTCAACCAAGTACTCCAATTCAAATTTCCGATAATCCATTTTTTGAACCAGACCTCACAATTGAGAATCTGGAGGATATTCAGGGACAATTCAGAGATCCTGAACCACTAATATTTCCTCCGAAACCACCAATCATTCAAACAGAGATTGTTGAGGAACAAACCATTAAATCAGAATCCTCTAGTGATTCAGATTCAACAAATTCAATCATGGAGAATCTGGAACCTCTGAGTATGGAAGACCGAATGAGAGCTAAACGCACTGGCCAAGGTCACGCCATTATTAAGCCAGACATTAATGTGCCAGATTATGAAATCAAAGGACAAATCCTACACATGGTAACTAATCAATGCCAATATAGTGGTACGCCAAAAGAAGATCCAAATGAACATCTTCGAACCTTTAATAGGATTTGTACTCTATTCAAAATCAGAGAAGTTGAGGATGAACAGATCTATCTCATGTTATTTCCCTGGACTTTAAAGGGAGAAGCCAAAGATTGGTTAGAATCGTTACCTGAAGGGGCAATTGACACATGGGATGTTTTAGTTGAGAAATTTCTTAAACAATTCTTTCCGGTATCTAAAGCCGTGAGACTTCAAGGAGAAATTGTTACGTTCACGCAAAAGCCAAATGAATCTCTATATGAGGCATGGACAAGATTTGGAAAGTTGTTGAAAGGATGTCCTCAACATGGTTTAGACACTTATCAAATAGTACAAATATTCTATCAAGGATGCGACATTGCTACACGAAAAGACATCGACATAACAGCTGGTGGTTCCATTATGAAGAAAACCGCAAGTGAAGCTCACAAGATAATTGATAATACAGCCTCCCACTCACATGAGTGGCACCAGGAAAAAGATATTTTTCGTTCATCTAAAGCGGCTAGAGCTGATTCTAGCCATGACTTTGATTCCGTTTCTGCAAAAATAGATGCTTTCGAGAGACGAATGGAAAAGATGAATAAAGATATTTACGCAATACGAATCAGTTGTGAGCAATGCGGTGGACCACACTTAACGAAAGATTGCCACATTGAGCAAACGATGGAACAACGTGAGAATATTTTCTACATGAACCAAAGGCCGGGAAATAATTATCAAAATAATTATCAATTGCCAAGGCCAAACTTCAATCGAAATCAAAACATTCTTTACAATCCAATTGGACCCAACAACAACTCGTATAACCAACAAGCTCCGAATAACCAACCAACTCAAAACAACACTTTCAATCAACAAAGACCTAGCTTGTATAAACCACTACAACAAACCGAAGAGAAAAAGCCAAATCTGGAAGAAATGATGGCAAAGCTAATGGAATCTCAAACACAATTTATTTCATCTCAAACCCAAATAAATGAGAGGTTTGATCAGTCAATAAGAACTCAACAAGCTTCCATTTTGAATCTATAAAAACACGTAGGAACTCTTGCTAGCATGATGAGTGAGAGGGAACAAGGAAAGCTACCGAGTAATACTGAAGTAAATCCTCGGAATGAAAATGTTAACATGGTGTCAACAAATTCTGAAAAACCAGCATCAGAAGATGGGAAGGTTTTAGATGTGAGTAACAATGAAGAAGTTACAACACCACCACCACCCGAGTATGTAAAGCCAGTGATGGCACCATACAGATAACCCATCCCATTTCCAAGAAAAGGAGTTGAGTATGAGCAAGTAATAGGTAATAAAGTTTGTGATACCTTTGAAAAGAAGAAAAAGAATAAGAAAGTGCAAGAAACAAAAACCGTAAAGATAAACCCGGTGAAGACAGTTCCACCAAAACCTCCACCCGGGTTGGGTGATCCGGGTGAATTTATTTTTCCTTGTCTACTTAGTGATTGTGTCATGTATGATGCACTAGCAGATTTAGGTGCAAGTATAAGTGTTATGCCTCTTTCATTATATAAGAGATTAGGAGTATGTGAGCTAAGTCCAACAGAAATGAGTGTTTGACTCTTTGATCAAACCATTAGGCACCCAGTTGGAATTGCTGACAACCTACCCGTTCAAGTGGGTAATTTAACCTTTCTAGTCGAATTCATTGTCATTGACATAGAAGAGGACCCAAACATTCCTCTAATTTTAGGTCGACCATTCTTAGCGTCCACCGGGGCATTATTTGATGTAAGAGAGGGTAGAATGACACTTAGTAATGATGAAAAATCGATCACCTTTGTAAGTCGAAAGTCTAAATCTCCACCAACCAAAACCGTTGAACCAACAAAAACGATTGGTAAGAACCATATTGTTTTACCAACTCCATCGGTAGTGCTTAACAATAATTAAACGCCTAAGTGTGGGGAAAATAAAGTAACACCTAATGATGACCTGATAACAAAGAACTCCTTTGTTGATACAAAATTAAATGACTCCGTTATTAACAGTTCAATGAAGAAACTTATTAAATGAATTCGCGATGCTAGAACCAAGGGGAACTTTAAGTTATGTAACCGGTTAGTATCCAATCTATCTCCTAGAGAAAAGGCGAAACTAGTTGAATTTGTGGATATTACAAGGAATCCGACCAATGGCTTAAAGCAAAAGTCACAGATATGCAAGTTAATTATGGTCCAAGAGAAATTGACAATGAAGTTAACCATAATTTCGACACTACAGCTACCTAAGTGTGGGGAGATTCAAATGTTCTAAGAAATAATGCTGTCTAAGAAATAAACGGTGGTTACATAGCATGGTCAAAGACAGGACCTTGTGCCAGACCGAAAAACTATAGGGTGATCTTTACTATTGCTCCTACAAAGGATAGTAATTGCATCTGACACGTTATAGACCATAATTAAAAGCATGTCACGAGACATTGCCTTAACAGTTGCTTGTTCAACGCTTTCCTTTACAACCAGACGGTAGTTTACCGAAAGGTAATATACGGAGCAAGTATACTGGACGTGTTGCTTTCCTAATACAAGGTTAGCAAGTGAGTGACACAAAACCATAAGTTTTGAGCTAAAATTTTCAAATCTGAATCCCACCAAACCCACAAAAACATTTTGCAAACACCGGTGAAGGGTTATTCCGGAAAACTTATCTAGGGTAAAAGCTAGATTGAATTTTCAAAAGATCAAATGTTTTCATAAAGATCCAATTTCCTAAAGGATCTAAATTTTCATAGTCATGTGGGACTGTAAACCACAACGTTACTATCATTGTTTATACCGCCGTATAGAAATCACTGATGTACAAAAAGTGAAGAATAAAAGAAGTGATTCTAGTATTTTTATTTTCAAGACTATATTGCTTGAGGACAAGCAACGCTCAAATGTTGGAATATTTGATAATGCTAAAAATGAACATATATTTCATAGCATTATCCCTCAAGAAAGACAAGCTTTTAGTTGCAATTGTTTTATTTACAAGTGATATTCGTTTAAATAATAAATGGTGAAGACAAAAGACAGATTCGACGATTTTAAGACGCAAACGACCAAAAAACTAAAAAGTACAAAGTACAATCAAAGTGGTTCAAATTATTGATGAGAAACGTCTCAAAATTACAAGAATACAAGATGCAAAACGCAAAATACAAGATATTAAATTGTACGCAAGGACGTTCGAAAATCCGGAACCGGGACCAGAGTCAACTCTCAACGCTCAACGCAACGGACTAAAAATTACAAGTCAACTATGCATATAAATATAATATAATATATAAATAATTCTTAAAATTATTTATATATTATATATATTTAATTAAACCGTCGGCAAGAAGAAAACAACCAAATGTGAGCTGTCCCAACTGGCCATGCGATCGCATGGCCAGGAAGAAGGAATTTCATGCGGTCACATGACCCAAAAAGTGAGGCCACATTGCTATAAATTTCGCAGTTTCAGTCGAATGTAAACACATCTTTTTCTTTCTCCATCTCTCACGTATATATATATATATATATATATATATATATATATATATATATATATATATATATATATATATATATATGTATATTAATTTTAATTTTAATTTTAATTTTAATTTTAATTTTAATTTTAATAATAATAAGGGTATGTTAGCGAATGTTGTAAGGGTGTAAGTCGAAATTATGTCCGTGTAACGCTACGCTATTTTTAATCATTGTAAGTTATGTTCAACCTTTTTAAATTAATGTCTCGTAGCTAAGTTATTATTATGCTTATTTAAATTGAAGTAATCGTGATGTTGGGCTAAATATTAAGACGGGGTAATTGGGCTTTGTACCATAATTGGGGTTTGGACAAAAGAATGACACTTGTGGAAGTTAGACTATGGGCTATTAACGGGCTTTATATTTGTTTAATTAAATGATAGTTTGTTAATTTAATATAAAGATTTATAATTGGACGTACCTATAA